>NC_092631.1:22934804-23192304 GCF_039555335.1 Amphiura filiformis | reverse complement strand
AGTCACATTTCCCCAATATGAAATTTATTAAAAAGTAAAATTTTAATTTTAATTTTACTTCATTAAAGTTTGGCGGAGGCGGGGTTCGAACTCACGGCGGCGGACTGCTTTGGACACTATGAACCCAGCGCCTTAGACCACTCGGCTACTTGTCTTGTTGGAACCCATTTGAAACTTATTTGTAGATATAATCGCAACTTCAACATAGGCCTACCACGTGGCAAAGGCAGAAAACGTACCATATTTTGGAATTTGTATTTGCCTAAAAACATTTATGTGTATTATTAGCGCTCAATTGTTGTTAACTACGTGTTTTATACAAAAAAATCCAACAAAAACATGATAACTGGGCGTCTATATGGACAATACATTATATCGATTTTGACACGTGCTTGTGTCTCAGTACATTTCCATGGTCAGTAAAACAGTTAGCATCCTGGACAACCGATTCTTTTGTTTGGCAAGGCTCACTCAGTCATTTAATTAGGCAATACAAACGATCGAATTTGGTGTTGAAATGAGCTAAATTTTTAGTTACACCTTTTCGATGTAAAATTAATTTTCTCGGCCAAATGAAAAGCAATCATTTTCATTTTTTCAGTAAATGTCAGGAAAAATTGTAGTGCTTGATACTGTACTTTTTTTTTCAAATTCTAGTGTTAAACTTAGGCGTGAAATTTAGTCATTTAGTGTAAGATTTTCGATTTTGATAGGCTTAAACTCTGCCCGCGAGCCTTTTTTTTTTATCAACCTTTTAGCTTTTCAAAGTAAGATGAAGGATTTTTCCCCAACTTTCTAACGCACATCACCGTGAGCGATATATCATAGTTTTGTCAGAATTTGCGTTTTCATTTCACCATTTTTACTGCCGGCTGTCCATTTTTCAAAATCAACGAGTGAAATCTAAGGCTAATACTAGCATTGTGGATCGATATCCCTGGGTTTAATAGGAATACCGGCATGGCTACAGTGTTGCTAGAACTTCAATATAGCAAAGGAATTCCCAGGCCTATAGCGCTCCTACTGATCATGTTTAACCAGAACACTCAATTGGGGATTTGGGCTACCAAATCGCTGGTCGGGCAATTTGCTTTCAATGGAAAATTGACCTGGATAAACAACAAAGGAAATATCGACTATTTCTGCTGGTTGCTCTCGAGATAAAAGTACTGAGTTAGACATTTTCGGACCATGAAGGGAAAAAGGGTAAAATAAAAACGGAAATTCTAACAAAACTATAATATATAGACCCACACGATGTGCTTTACAGAGGTGGGAAATATCTTTCTTTAGCAAACTATATTAGTTTGAGACGCTAAAAATGAATTCCGTAAAAAGCTCGCGGGCGAACTGAAGGCCTATAAAAATCAAAAATATCACACTAAAAGACACAATTTGATGCTTAATTTTAACACCAGGATTTGTAAAAAAATGTATATCCAAGCACCAAGTTTTTAACTGACATTACTGAAGAAAAAAAAATATTGCTTTATATTTGACCGAGAAAATTAATTTCATAGCAAAAAGGTGTATCTCTGAATTGTGCTGATTTTAACATGTATCGATCGACTTTCAGCGAGACTAAGCATTTCTAAAGAATCGGTTGTCCAGCGTCCTAACTGAAAATACTATAGAGGAAAACCTACCATTTTCTTGTATACACGTTCGATGTTTTGATCAAGTATGTGAATATTCGACATTAGACCCAAAATGCTTTTTCAGGAAATAAAAGATTAGATTACCATAAAAACGAAACAGTAATCTTTTGCCGGGTCTAATGTTATTTATACATAGAATTTTCAACGTTTTTCTATCCTTATTCTTGCTCAATTAAAAAATATTTTGGCGTATATAAAATTGAAATAAAATTCTCTGCCCCATAAACGACATCAAACGTGCCACAATTGGATATCACGAATCGTTATATATGATGTGCAGTTAATATTCATATTTTCTTTTATACAGAGGATGCTTCAGTTTTGACAGGAAAAACATTTTCTTGAAAACCCTCTCACTCGGTTATTTCAAAACGGTAACCACGCTTCCCTAGAATGTGCAATAATTTAGCATTAAAATTTTTCTTATTCTAACAGCAAGCGTTTCTAGAATGAATTATGGCGAAATGTGGTGTGGGGTCACAGCATTGGATAGTGGCCAGTTCAAAACTACACCTTGTGCAAGGTACTTTATATTAGCCAAGTACCATAATATTTTGGCTGTTCCAGCAACTGCCTTGCCCCAAATGTAACAGTTTTCACAAAAATGCAATTTTCTGGAAAGCGGGTTAACATTTTTACAATTTTCTTTAGCATTTATTTTCAGGACATTACTCACACTATGATCAAATATTTTTGGCACAATCAGGGAAAATTAACATGGCTGTTTTGTGTTGTAAAGAAAATGGCTCATAAATCCCATTGACTTTGTGTACAAAAGTTCATTGACCGGTAGCAACCCCTAAACTTTTTTGAATTTTTTCATATTTTGCAGGTATGATTTTATTATCAAAATGAACAAAATGAGGGGGTGTCCCGTTGAAAAATACCAATTTCATTTTTTGTGAATCACCCTAATATCTAGAACCTAATCCCAGAATAAATACAATGGGTGACCCGTAAATTTGAGGCACGAACGTACTTCCGTTGCGGACCAGACTGTGGTAAATATTGCGTGATTAACAGATCATACCAGGGAACTTACGATTACTATTTGCAGTATTCGGTCATGCATGCAGAAAACTATAAAGAGCCTGACAAAATATCGCTTTGCTCATAACAGGCTACAGGAATAAAAAATGGCAAAGTTAATTGTCGTCGTTCTACTGCACTCTAAAAAATGCCTATTCAAAAATGAATAGAATCTATTCAAATTTGAATAGGTAAACATGTACGCCGGGCACTTAAGAGAATCTATTCAAAATGAATAGAAAATTCTATTCAAATAAATGATCCCAAATTCTATTCAAAAATGAAGAGGTCACTTGTCAGAAAATGAATAGTTTACTAGTTACAGTTGATTAGAATCTATTCTATTTATTTGAATCTATTTGACTCTAGTCAAAAGGGAACGAATTTGGGGAAATATGCCTGGAGATGCATCATCTCTTCTCCGCTTCACGCTAAGAGAAGAACACTACGACTCATCACCGTGGTGTTGAATAGCCATCAAGTGTGTTTGATAACATAAAATTACTGTTTTGAAAGGGGATAGCAGAAAAGGTATTTGCTTGAAAATATAAAATCTATGGTGTTAAATAGCGACATGCCCTGTATTCTTCATCCGTGGTTTTGTTTCCAATTATTTCAACTGAGTATAATATTTAGGATTTAGAGAAGATCCTCCAAACACTTTCTTACCAGTGCCTATGTCCCCACCGTACTGTACAAATGTGTAATGGCGGCCGACTAAGAAGCGAAAGACCCCGGATACAGCAGCGTGCGTACTTTTGACCAATGAAATCCCTCATTATCGTTGACGTCATTTTGATGAGTGTGTCGATTCAAAGTTTTCTGCGATGTTGATACTAAATCGCATCAAACGGTATGATTCGATTTAAAAATGATAAGGGATCTATTCAAATTGACGAGTTTCTATTTTTTTTAAATGAATAGACTTTCTATTCAAAAAAATGAATAGGCCGTCATTAGAGTGTGATTGTTGCTTTGGCATCATTTACGCATTGTGCAAACCTAGATCATGCTGCGCCTCTACAAGATCTAAACATCTTGGAGATAAATGATGACGCGGTCGAAGCAAGAATACGGCGTGACCCACTTGCCGACAATCGTGCGGAAGAAGCGCCTCTCCAAATTATGAAGCGGATGTCACATGTACAATTTGACGGTGCCCAAGCCAGGCAACGTCGACAAGGGTGCCAAGACACTGGCAGTTGCGGGTAGTGATCGTTGAATAGGTAAGATGTTTTTCTAAGCATGTTAAATCGGTTACAGCTCACTATGTCGAAGGTTCGCTACGTCAAAGGTCCGCTATGTCGAATATAATTATATGATAAGTAAGGTTCGCTTTGTGTCGATTCTTATACCCTAACCGGCCCTAACTCTAACAATAAACCTAGCTATACCCCTAACCCTAAATATACCCGAACCCTATAGTTATAACACTATTTCATATTCGACAGAGCGAACCTTATTCCATATTTGACATAGCGAAAACTTATTTCATATTCGACATATAGCGAACCCCCTACACTGTAAATTGGCCAGAACACATGGAACGCGTTCATTAATGTAACGGTTTTTTAACACATGACACGTGTTCAACGTATTTAGAGAACACCGGTGTTATTACCTCAGAACACTAGTGTAACGTGTTCTAATCCTTTAAACACTAGTGTTCAAAATTACTATCTATGAACACCTCGGACACATGAAAGAAATGTAACGGTTTTTTAACACATGACACGTGTTCAAACATTGATTTTCAGAATGCTGGTGTTCAACTTTTATTTATACATTTTCAAAATCTCAGTACTCGACAATAAACAAACGCATGGTAGTATAAACAAAATAATGGCGGTGTTCAGAAGAATTCCGATGAAATCCGAGAGTTTTCACCTAAGGCAAGCCCAAGGCTCGAACCCTCGCCGATCGTATCTCCCGGCTGACAGCGCAATGCCTATGTCCGCTCGGCATCTCACCCTCTTGTGTCTCTCCGATGCTTGTTCATCGCTGTCAACAGATATACGGACTCCCAATGTTGCCCTGAATTTCATTCTTCCCTAAATCCTTCGAATTTACTCTCACTATCATCCCATTTGTATTGACAAAGGCAGTTTGGAATAGCGTTTCCCCCGGCGTCTCCACGTTTCATCGCCATTGCTGTTGTAGTCACTTATATCCCTCCTTCAAAGGAGCAGCGTGTATTTCTCGCTGACACGTCGCAGCTCTCCAACGCCTCTATCTGCTTATCCACATCGTTATCATTACCTCATGCGTTCCATTTTTGAACACCAGTATTCAATATAATCATTCAGAACACTTGTGACACGTCTGGTCAATACCTTGTGTTCTACATTATACTAAAAGAACACTAATGTGCTAGGCTTATCATATTTTCAAAAACATTAGTGTTCTAAAGAGACAATTATGAACACCCCGGACGCGTCTGAGAAGCGTCATGTGTTCGGGAAAATTTACAGTGTAGGAAAATACCAGTTCGATATGGCAAATTTTTGACATAGCGAACCTTCGACATAGCGGACGCACACCTGCTAAATATCTGGGATTAAAGCCCTTTTCAATTATTTTGCATACAGAAACGACATGTAATTAGTTTGGCTTTAGTGTATTCAGCAGGAAGGACGGGAATTATTTTTTGGTAAAAAGAAAGTGTTACATAGGTTTTCAGAACACATGGTGTGCACCGTAATGTCGTAATTCATCAACAGGAGAGACCGAAGTCATGACCGACGAAGCGATACGCATAGGCGACATCGGCGCTGGAATTAAACTGCGATTTGGTTTTGCTTTACAGCAGTTGTTCGTACGGCTCAACGCTACTCTAGGGGTCATATCTGACAGTAAATACTAGTAAATGATTTGATGACGCCTAATTGTTGATATCTGATCACTAAATCCAATGACGGTATTGACACAGACATATAAACATCTATAAATAACACTTTACACGATTGATAGATAATTGTTGAAAGATACAATAATTGCGCGCTTGTGTTGACTGTCTTAAGGGATCTGGAATGAGCGTTTATGGAGTTTCGACAGTATTTTTTATGGGACATGAGAGCACCACAGACGTATCGAATTGCATTCTGAATACGAATAATGTCTTTCTGATATCAAATAATTTTCATTTTTGAAAATCACGATATAATACAAATTTTATGACAAATTATAAAAATTTGATATTTTTCAAATTTTGATATATAACAGTCCTCGAAGTAAATTTTATAAATCTAATGATATATTCTTAAAGTGTATGTAGCTGGGAGGAAAAGCCGACGATCAATTGAACATTTTGACCTTTCATATTGAAGATATGGATTTTTTCCCAAAAAGACCTAATTTTTTTTGGTGTTTTGGGAAAAAAATCCATATCTTCAATACGAAAGGTCAAAATTTTCAATTGATCGTCGGCATTTCATCCCACCTACATACACATTAAGTATAAATCATCAGATTTATAAAGTTTACTTCGAGTACTGTTAAATATCAAAAATATCAATTTTAATGATTTGCCATAAAATGTGTATTACATTGCGAATTTCAAAAATCAAAATTATTTGATATCAGAACGACATTCTTTATATTCAGAATGCGATTCGATATGTCTGATGTGCTCTAATGTCCCACAATAAATACTGTCCAAACGTCCATACCCCAGCCCTTAAATAAGCATTTCCATTTCTGAAGCTTTAGTTTTCTCGATTGGAATAATTGTGTAGACGCTGAGCTTTTACGTGTCAAGGTGCAATAATGTAAGTATGACCTTAATATGTAGCAAGAGAGAGTAATTATTTAGGTACATATTATAGACAATCAGGTAAGTAAAATGTGCCTCAGTATTTTGTATTTCGTTTTGCAATAGGTGGGGTAAACGTAAAAAATATTATATCAAACTCTGTGACCCTGCTTGAGCATGTTGAAACGGGAAATGCTATGATTAGCTTCCTTTTTAATTAATTCTTTTCTATCACCATTATAAAAGAAAAGAAACACATTCGATATGCCATATACATGTATGTACTGTATATAAACTAATCACCAGCTCTTCAGTCTTATTAAGATCTTAGTCTTAACAAGACCATACTTACATATATTCCGATTTTCATTCCGTACAGGAAGTTGAATATTTACCTTTTGTTCTCGTTGCTGACCTCAAGTTTGCTGTTGCAAGGCGCGTCTGTGAATGGCGATGGAGGTGAATTCATCAGTGTAGTACCAGAGGGAAGTCCTGATAAGTGCGGCTATCAATCATTTGGTAAGAATTGAAGAGAAGCTAGAAGAAAGGAGGAAAAATCGTGTATTTTCTTCAACAAAGTGTCATCCATGTGCAAATTGGAAATAATTTAACGGGCTTATAAACATCTCAAAAAAATTTACTAACCCCTTTGAATAACGGACATTGTTCAAAAACGGGATACTGTATTACAAATCTGTAAAATGCGTTGGAAGCAGCATGTATTTCTGCGCAATTTGACACCTCATTTGATACGATAGCCCAGAAAACACCAGTCAATTTAAGTGTAGTGAGGTCCAGATTTGAAAGTTGTACTTACAACAATACAAAAACACTCAGATTATCATTACACAGATTTCCTTCCATTATACTGAATACAAATCAATAGAAATTACTGCAACTTTCAAATCTTGGTTACGTTGATTTAAATGTACGCTGTGACGTCAATATTTAGTCAATTGCTACAAATGAGGTGTCAAAGATATAAATTCTGCTTCCAACGTATTTTTTTGTGATACAATCGCCCGTTTTTGAATAATAGCCATTATTCAAGGGGGATTGCTTACTTTTTTTGAGATATTTACTAGGCTCACGAACGTTCGAAACACCAAGTTCGCCAACGTATTAAATACTTGCATGTATATTACTTTTGTTTGTTACAGGTCCTGCCCGATTTGAATTAGAAATGGACACGGTGTTCAGGCCTGTTAGTGTAGACCAGATGGTGAAAGGAACACTCAAAGCCACACCAAGTAAGCATTTCGTCAGATCAGTCTCCGATTGCAAGTAGCCTATGGTGTGCAGTCGGTTATGTTTTTTTAGCCAATGAAAATGGATTATATGAGCCAGTTTCAATAAATAATGTGCGGTTTAAAATAAAAGAACATAGATTCTCATATGTTTTGCACATAATGTTAGTTTTCACTGATCACATTATGTCCCCTTCCGCAAGCTGGGATGTATAAATAAGACATAATATATTATAACTAAAGAAGAATAGCGATATACACTGTAAATAAAAGCGGGGATCCCCGGGTTTATTTTAAAACTCGGGCTTAGTCTTTCACATGGTATTTTAGTACACCATTGGGCATTACAATCACGCTCATGCACTAATCGTGCTAAATTTTGTGCTTAAGTATTATTCATTGGTAATTGTGCTTAATTAAGCACATGAATAATAGTATTAATACGTAAAAGTAGGCCTATTATTGTTGGTCAATAATTTTCGTAGCCTTTTGTTTGTATAATAAACTCCTCATAGCTTCAAAATATACCTCGGCGGAGTGGCGAGGCAAGCAACAGTAATATCTAATTAAGGGTATACAAGGTATTGTTGGTCGAAGCAGCCAACATAATCGATTTTCATTATCTGAATCAATATATTATTGAAAAATAACACTTTGGTGTTTTGCAAAAGTTCATTCTACAAATCATATACTTTGAAAACGTGCTTAATTTATTGTTGTTAATGAGTTATGTACGTTTTACAAAAGTGTTGTTGTTTCAGCCCTTTTTACAACATAACTCAAGAACCGCAGGACCTACAAAAGTATATCTGTAATATTTGAATTCTTCTACACGCTCGCTATGAATTGAGCAATGCAATTTTTGCTAAAGCTCACTACTATTCACAAGATGCTTTGAACTACTTTCTGCTGCTTCGACCAACAATACATCGTATATCCTTAAAATACAGTAAGCCAAAAAATTAAGGTACCAATTACTTTCACCAGTGTATATCCTAACAAAAGACGGATATGTCATAATTGGAACCAGCAGCTAATAGCCGCATCTTTTAACTCGAATTTAAGACCTAATTCGTTGAAATTGTTCAAGAAATTAAGATACGACGATCAAAAAACTCAAGAGGTGCCAATTTAAAAGTTGCAGTTGGCTCCATTGCATGCCCTATTGATTTGTACAGAAAGCGTTCGCGAACAAGAAAACTAGCGTCGTGCTTCCATTGCTTAGCACGTTAATACTAGCGTCGTACTGTCATTGATTAGAACACAAAAGTTCAACGTTTGATTTTGTTTCTTCATTAGGTGTTAGATCACCGTTTCTTTAATTTTCAACCAATTTCAATAAATAAGGTCTTAAATCAGAGCTAAAGAGTGTCGGTATTGGCTTTGATATTTAATTTGGGCATATTTGTCTTTATTTAGGATATACAGGGGTGAACACAACTGGTACCTTAATTCTTTGGCTTACTGTATTTGTTTACTACAACAGCTATGGATATATTTAGTGGGATGGTTAAGGTAGACATGAACTTCTGGCCATACCAACTTCGCTTTCCATATTGCGATCTCGGTCACACTGAGGATATGTGTCCGATCAAGAAAGATGGTAAGTATTATAGATGAGTTGACCTCAATGTTTATCAACAAAGGCAAGGGACTGGTATATCGATATGCTTGAGTGAACCCCATGCAACCACTACACTGTTCAATAGCCTTATTGTGATGTGGCGAGAGTTTTAAAAGCATGGGCCCTGAACAAAATATGATGCGCTCGCATACTGCCAGGCAAAACACAATTGAAAATGTGATGATGCGTGCGCATACTGCCAGGCATTGACGTCTGAATTCAACCATCTATACATTCAGGAGCTCTTGATAATTCTGATTAGTGATAGTGGTAAGGGCTCGGATAGTAACGTTTTCACGGGTTTTTTTTTTTTTGGTTTTTTTGTTTTGTTTTTATCTAGGAGCACAACAGACATATCAAATATCATTTTGAATATACGAGCAATGTTCTTCTGATATCAAATAATTTTGATTTTTTGAAATTAGCGCGATATAATACACATTATGGCAAATGAATAAAAATTGATATTTCTTAAATTTAACAGTCCTCGAAGTAAATTATATATAATCATTCATCATCATCAAAACACGAGTTTCATGACATGCTAAAAGTTATATACTTATTTGTCCTTTCCTAGTTGAAATCTCATCTCCATTCGAGAAGTTCTGCTATTCGTATTTTATATTACCGGTGAGTAACAATTTTTATTGGTCGAAACAAATAATGTTATTCTGGATTAATATGTTTTAAACATATATTTGGTTATAATTAAGATGGATATCGGTCTTAAAACGGTCTGTCAAATGACTATTTATGTCAAAATGCGCGCAAACCGTTCGACAATCGATCTAGGTGGCGATGAATTTGTCGTTTATCACACCCCACCCACCCCAACGGCGCTGGACACGTGCCCTCCTGTGCTCCCCAAACTACGCCACTGCAACACCCTTGTTAAACCATGAGGTCATCTGCTTTTAGACTGCCTCCACGAGAATACCCTGCGCTATAGTTCGGCACGTATAAAATCAGAATTTGTGTCAGTGTTTGAGCTCAATACGCACGGTTCTTTCGCAATACGCAAGCTAACGACTATCATATCCTTTCAACACATATATTCAAGTGCAAGCAAAAAAAAAATATGGCATCTTTAGAATTAAAAAAATACGGGATATATTCAACATTTTCTACCCCGGTATCCAAAGATTTATCGTCTGAATATCAAATCGTGCATAGCACATTCACGTGTATTGATCCGGGTATTTATTTTAGTTTCTCTGCTGTACCAAGTAATTATTAACCAGGCGATGTCGGTGTGCGTCGTTATATTATTACGATGGAAATATTTGAAGAGCTTATTTCCAAACCGTGTTAAGTCCACAACCCCATGTCTCTCATTTACTTGTGTGATACAATCACAATTACTTTGACAAGGTTGACATTAGCAACAATGAGTTGTACCAACAACAAGCCATTATATTTAACATAACAATGTTGTATAACAATATGCAGACTATTCTCATTTGGGAAACAAAGGCCTCACACAGTATTGTTACTGTGCATCCATCCACTGTTTGCTTTGTAATGGTGCATCCACCTGAAATTATAATACCTATAGCATCAAAACCCATTGCAATATCGCACAGGTAAATCAGAAACATGGGTTTGTGGATTTAACACGGTTTGGAAATAAGCTCTTCATTTGTCGAACGCGTACTGATATTTTCATAAAACAGTACGTACATGGCGACACATAAAGGGTCGTGTCGTAGCACAACCGAATGGAGTGACACGCATTGGCGACATCGGCGCTGGTAGTAAATTCCAATTTTCTTAGCTTTAACGCAGTTGTTCAGCTTAAAATTAAAAGGGCATATCTGACAGTAAAAGCTAACATTTTATGGAAAAGAAATACTAATCTATTTTTGTATGGAAATGTTATAACATGGCTTTAAGTGTGAAGCTCATGTTCACTATACCAATATCGTATTTTCTGATTTTTGTTTTCTTCTTAAATCCAACAGGGACATAAAATCGTCAATGTCACCGCCTTTAATGAGCGAAATGAGATCGCGGCCCGTGTTGAAGTAGAGTGCACCATCCAACCAGCTGGAGGCTTGCATCATTTTTTTAAAAAGGGTTTTCAATAGACACACATGTAGGGTCTGAACATATGAAGATACTAATATATACTTAACGTTTTGATGTCAAATTCCAAGCCTAGTCTGTCAATTAATTAATTTTTAATTTAAATTTAATTTATTCATATGATCGAAATATTAATTGAACACATGATATCAACTGTATGTGCATGGTGTACATGATGGTCATAATTCATCAACATGACCGTCTTCAGTCAAGATCGACGGACTGACACGCATTTGGCGTCATCGGTGGTGAAATTAAATTGCGATTTTCTTTTCTTTACGGCCAGTTGTTCGGCTCAACACTGCTCAAGGGGACAATATATATCTTACAGTAATTACTAATGAAATACAAATCTACTTTTGTGGAAATCTTTCAATGTGGCTTAATACGGTTTACAACTTAAAATATTCAATGGAATACCTAAGTGGAAGAAGGGCCCAACTCCGCTTTATTTTTTTTAAATAAAAAATGAGTTATAAAAAAATGATTTTATTGTCAGCAGACTGTTCTTCCTTGTGTGTGAAAGAAAGGCCCAAATTCACTCTCCAAATTACAAGTACATTTAATCATGGCTTTCATGGAAGAAACTGGAGTTTAGTTTATCAACATCACTAGCAACAAAAAATCTTCAAAGCAATAACTTCCGCTGAAGACGCCGGTTAACCCGGTGAAAGCGCTCCGGTGAGTGTACCAAATTTGAATAGCGTAAGAAGTTTAATTTTGCTTTCTATTGGTAAAAACGTATTTATACCCGACATTTAAACGTTTTCTGTAACACATGTTGCGTTTGCTGGGATAGTATTATATACCAAATCATGCTACACACCGACACCGCCTGGCTAATAATAATTATTTGGTGCAGAAGGGACACTAAAATGAATACACGGGATCGATACACGTGAATTGCTATGCACGATTTTGATATCAGACGAAAATCTTCTGATACCGGGTTAGAAAATGATGAATATCTCCCGTCATGATTTTTTTCTCAAGAAACCAGATTTGGTCTCATAAACTTGGAAATACGTGTTGAACAGATATGATAGTCGCTAGAATGCGCTTTGAAAATTGGAAGTGCGCTTTGAACTCAAAATTTGACCATTTTATATTGCGTTGGTCCTGTTATGGACTACAGCGTGCAGCGTGTAGTACAGCTGCACTCACTGTAGGCAGTATAAAAGTCGATGACCATTAACCTCAATGGGGGTATACAAGCTTAATCACGCACAACCAAGATCGATTACCCGGCTATTGTGAGTAGCCTTAGTTATGTCCCTCGACTAATTATTAGTTTAAAAGAGCTTTAAAGGTTTGAACCAAATGGCTAATCGTGGCTGTGGATTTAACCTACCATGGCGATTCCTGCCATGAAGATATAGGGTCGATGACACTGTGTGCTATATCTACCAAAAAACGTTTCAAAACGTAAAAAGGGGCCAAAGTTTAAAAAATCTTTCCTGTGTGGCTTTTCACCCTTTTTTAAACTTGGTCCCATTCAGTATAGTAATTTCTACAATTAGGTTTAAGACTGTTCAAAAGCATAGGCTATGTATTATTTGAAAATCATTTGAAGGTTTATGTTTTATTATATTGCGTGTTCATAGAGAGTAGTAGATTATTATATATACTTAGCAAATTGACTGTCTGTCAACTTGCATATAGGCCCTACATCTGTACATGAGGCGCAGAATCGCACAAGACGATGAAGAATTTAACAAAGTGAGTATTTGCTACTTATGCTTAAATCAAAATACATTATAACGTCTTTACGGAAAAACTTCAATCACGCACGAACATTAATTCATTTACTCTACAAAATTAACAATGACAACTAAGAAAACAAACAAGTAGCCTAAAGGTGACTTCATATGGGTCTTTCATAAATTTCATAAATGGGACCAAGTTTAAAAAAGGGTGAAAAGCCACACAGGAAAGATTTTTAAACTTTGGCCCCTTTTTACGTTTTGAAACCTTTTTTGGTAGATATTAATTCTTTTTTGAAGTAAATGGTTAATGGTTCTTTTAGCCCTGCGGGGCAAACTAGTTGGATATCCATATTTCGGGATGAGTGGTTTTTTGAAGCTTCGAGGGGCAAACTAATTGGATATCCATATTTCGCGGTTCGTGGTTCTTTTTAACCCTGCGGGGCAAACTAGTTCGATATCTTCATTTCGCGGTTAGTGGTTTTGACGACCCATAACCACCCCAATCAGCTGCATGGGGTAAGAATTATTAAAAAAATTAATAGCTGAACCCAATAGTTCAGCGAGGGACTGGAAACGACATATTGATGATTATATATAGAGTGTATTCAATAAACCCAAGCAGAACGAGAGCTGCTAAGTAACCGTTATCCATAACCATAAACACATGCATGATCAGACAACGAGTGTTCAATTTCCTCATAGCTTCCCACGTTGTACACACGTCAGTCGAATTTGGCGGTGTTGGTTTGTTAGCCCTCAAAGCTATAACATCGTTCACTTTTTGTTGGGCCTCACTGTAATAACATGAAGATCAGTCTGATCAGTGTGATATCATTTCAAGAGGTCACTTCACATGATTAAGCTAAACAGCCTAATTCGGCCCTGATTTGGTAAAATGATCTAACTTGAAATTAAAATCGCTGTTTCGAGAAAAAGAGTTTTAAAGTTTGAACACTTGACGTTTTTCTTTTTGAATAAAATAAATTATGAAACAGATCTAATGTCTTAGAAAATATATAAAGTCACTGGCTTTCTCCAAACCTCAGGTTCAGATCACTAGCGTTGGTTGAAGGAACAACATACAATCAATCAATCAATTTATACATACTATATGCCATTACGGCACCCTTGTTGGCCCTGATAGCATTGGACTTAATGTCCAATTTTCTGCATTCAAACTTTAATTTCCTTTCTTTCTCCCTTCTTTCTTTCTCTCTTTCTTTCTTACCTCCTTTCTTTCGTTTTTCTTTCTTTCTATCATAGGCCTACTTTCATTATTCCTTTCCTTTTTAGTTCTTTTTCTTTTCTTTATTTCTTTCTTCTCTTTTCATTTTCCTTCCTTGCTTTTTTTTCCTTTCTTTCATTCTTTCTTTCTTCCTTCCTTTCTTTCTCTCCTTCTTTCTTTCTTTCTTTCTTTCTTTCTTTCTTTCTTTCTTCCTCTTTTTTCTTTCTTTTTTCTTTCGTTCTTTCTTTCTCTCTTTCTTTCTTTCTTATTTTCTTTCTTCCTTTCTTTCATAGGCCTACTTTCATTCTTTCCTTTCCTTTTTCCTTTCTTTATTTCTTTCTTCTCATTTCTTTTCCTTCCTTTCTTTCTTTCCTCCTTTCTTTTTTTTTCTTTCTTTCTATTTTCTCTTTTTTGTTCATTCTGTACTTTCTTCCTTTATTTTCATCAGTATCTCTTCTTTGCATTTCATTTAATATCTAGAGTTTGTCTGCAACTGCTTTCGCTCGCGCTGCTTTAATTTGCGTGTTGCGCCATTTCTAGTACGCACCTTTTAACATCGCGTTTCTCATTTTTATTTTCCGCGCTCGCAGACATTCTCTATTTTGCTTACTTTGATAAAGTACTTTTGTACGAAATGTCAGTGTATAATTTTATATTAAAACATCGTTGAACAACACGATGTTCCAAAGGTTAATGAACGAGAATGAAAAGTACAGATTAACTTTATCATGTTTGTCTCCCTATGCATGAGTGCGTATATTTATGGCCTTTACAATATTTCCTTATGTTCTTGTTAGGTATGGGGTATTATTAAAATAAAAAATAGTTATATTAAATGAAATCCTGGCATAAATAAATCGTCTTCATTCAATTGTGCTCTCTAAAGCAAGTAGAAATAGCTTGTACACTTTCAACATGGGAACACGTTTTGACGTATCTATAATTAGTAAAAAGATGTAGCTCAGCGGCCAGCCAACAAAAAGAAAATGTCTATAGTAGGCCCTTAGCTGGCCCTATACGTGAAACAAGATTTTCTCTCTGAATTGGCCGAATTTACGTGTAAGAAAATCAATCGCATTATCGTGTTCACTCAAAAATTTAGAAAATAAATGGGTACTTCTGGGATGGGTATCTATAGATTGTATAGAATTTAAGTATGATATATTTTCGATGGTAAATATATTTCACTTTCAAAGTTTGTAGTTTTCCGAATTGCAATTTCTGAATATTATATAAAAGGTGAGAATAAGACTATAAATGTAAGAGTATGGGATAATTTTGATTGTTAATAAATGCGAAACGCCGGCGGTAGACATCAGCAATATCAGGGATTGCCGCGATTCTTGCAGTAGCTTTTATGAATAGAATACAATAGTGGATACAATAGCGGATACAATAGCGGAACAATAGAGCTCTCTTACGGGCAAATAAACCTCGTCGCGTTTTGCTAAATTTTACTTCTTCTTTTTCATGAACTAACCGTTATTTTTTTAAACTTGTGGCAAAACTTCGACCGAAGTTTTTAATGTACACATCAACAACCAAACAAAGATCTTTGCCTCAAGGTACGAAGTTCGTAAAGTTGTAGCTGTTTCAGTTATTGCAGTAATTTTCAATTTGAAAAAAAAATCAACACCACAAACAAACAAACAAACAAACAGTAATCATTATTCATTCTGACATCCTTATTATATGATAATTGAAAAGTTGATTCATTATTAAATTATTATTACTTTTTTGCTTAAATTAAACTCATTTTGGTGAATTTATCAATGAATTGAAAGATTAGGCCTGTTTACTGTAAAGCGGTCCAGTATCTATATCTGATCGATAATTTTATCACTAATTCAACACAACACGTCTATGCATTAGGCCAAAACAATTTACAAGTTTGTTTCAAGTAGCACGCATTGCTTTCTGACGGCCGTTTTTTTTTTTGCGAGTTGCCTTTTTAAATAAAAATCATTAAAACCAGAAAAAAAAAAAGGAAAAGAAAAGAAGAGAAACAAGATAGAAATAATTTACAATCAGCAATTCAACCAGGAACTAATTTACTTTTTTTTAAATAAATCACTGGCGTAAACAAGTCTGACAGTAATGAACAAACGAATTGTGATAGTTCCTGGTGTTTTAACACATTACTACATGAGCTCAATCTATGATTTCATGGAATTCATGGAAAAATCCAAAATCCCATACCGTAAACGTTCGCCTAATGGCGCTTTTGGATTCTTAGAAATGTGAGAGCGCCATCCTTGTAAAATCTCAACAGCATTAAGGACACGTGTATGTTAAATTGAGCAACCTGGACATAATGCCTCAGAAAAAAATATCGTGACATGACCCAATACTTTAGGTCACTAGGTCAGTTGCTAGAGCAGCATATGTTTTGGGGTTTCTTCAGGTATTCTTTCTCAAAGTGCCATTTGACTTAATTTGTAAATCGATTCATACGTTATACCTAACTCATTTTGGTAAATCTTTTTATAACATTGTAATTTCTTCATATTTTTTAATATTCTTCAGTTGAAAATTACACCCTGCTATTGTCTGACCCGTTAGCTCAGTCGGTAGAGGGTGCGCCTTGAATGGTGAATGGTTCTTGTTCGAATCTTGATTTCTGCTCCCACTTTTATGTGAAGAAGGGTCAAGAAATGTTTTTGGATTTTGTCCCCATTTTACGAATGAATATTGTGATTTTTTTTAAATTTAATTTTTATTTTTTTAGATAAATAGGCACTGCGAACAAACGGCAACATAAACCGCTGACAAAATTTGCTCCACCTGCTATCAATGCGTGATATATTCCACTACATTTAACAGTTAAATGACCTTTGAAAAATAGAACGGCCTCAATGTTTCAAATTGTGTAACTACATTACTTTATTCATTTATGCATTATAAATGATCAGCTATTTTTCTTTTATTAAAAGGATCGAACCCAAGTAGATCAGACCATTGATCATATAACTATCAGACCACGAAGTAGTTACGTAACTCCGTGATGGTATCGGAACCAAGCACTGTTTGTATGGCGATCATTACGATCACGCTATTTTGGTATGCCTTTTTTGTGTACTGATTGTTTCGATCGTGGTTCATTACTTAAGCGCGTGATCCCGTTGACATACTAACATTACGTAACTTCGATACCGGGCTTCGATACTGAATAGTTGTTGAGTGCACATACTATGGAAAGCCATTGGGGTATTGTGTGCCTTCCAAAGCGCCTTATAACATGTTCTCATTGTGTTGTGGAATCCTAGCCAGTATTCAATGATAGCTATAGAGGCCTTGCGTTTATCGATTGGCTCCAAACAAAGGATTTGAACCGGTTTCTTCCCCGTAATCATGGCGCAGTGCAGTCCATTCAATCAAATGTTGTCATCAACCTATTTGATCGTAGTGCATTTTGTTATGTGTGTGAGACAAACTGTCGCGGTAGATGCAATCATGCTTTTGTTGAATGCATTTGAGTAGTCCGCCATATTTACGGGATGATACGTCATATGCACAGCCTCTATTCAGTTGGTCGTTGTATGATTTTGTTCGTTCACTCATTCAAATTTTATTTATATCATTTGAAGACTGAGCCTATTATGATACATCCTCCGTGGAACAGTTTCAAACAAATATAGCTAGGGATTATTGGGGCAGAGGTTATCTTTTGAATCCTCTTAGAGGGCTATCATTTTTTTTTTTTTTTTTTTTTTTTAAATTTATAAAAAGTCTGCGTCAATAAAATTGCGCACCCCCTATTTCGGCAACAAAAATTTTATGATCCCAAACCCCAAAATTGTATTGAAATCAGTCTTTTTGAATAAAATAACACACTTTCTGTGGTCATCGTGTGACTCCCTACATTTTGGTCATAAAACATTTTATGACCCCCCTCCTATTATTCTTCCCAAGACTTTATGACCCCCGTATATTTGGGACCCCCCCCCCCCCTTCGAATAAAATGATATACCTCTTATGACCACTGATGCATAGGCAAGGACACTCGCGCGAATTGAAAGACTTGTCGCACACGACAGTTCGTCTCACACACATAACAAATGTTTATACAATCAAATAGGTTCATTACAACATTTGATTAAAATGAAACGATAAAAACAAAGCACGAAAAAAGACACATACAAGATAAAATAATAAAATTATATAAACAATGTTAAAGATAAAATAGAGAATAAAATTTCCTCAAATCAGAAAAAAAACATTGACAGACATCATAATCTGTCAGAAATTACTGCATGAGATTCGAACAATCAATCTTCTTCACAAGTTCTCTTTATCCTCGCACTATAGTCTAATGCTCTGCTCACTGGGCCACAACGTATCAGGTGAATGATTACCGCATTATCATGAACAAGTTTGTTCGATCTTGTTCATAATTGTATGTGTCGATAGGTTTCACTCTTTAACTACACGTACCCTTAATGATTAGTGATAATAGTCGGCTTTTACAGGGATGGCGCTCTCTCATTTCCATGCTCTCCATAGCGCCATTAGGCGAACGTTTACGGTATGCGTTATTTGGTTGTACTCTTGTTTGCATTTTGTTTCTTTAATTTTTCATCATGTCTGTTTTAATACCAATTTAATTTAATCCTTGGGTATTATCTATTAGCAGCCAGTGTACCTTTCGAACTGTCTTCAAGAAAATAATTTTTGTTGAAGGAGAAAGCGGGTCTGGGACATGATAGTGCATATATTGTAGATTTACTACAAAGAGAAGTTAAGCAAATTTTACATCAGTTTTTTTTCTCATGAATAAAAAGCAATTTTATTGCAGACTTATTGAGATACTAGAAAAAATCACGCATGCAAAACATAAACACAATGCAATGGTTCTCAATCATAAATTGAAGATTTGTACAGGGTGTGTATTTTGAGGGGAGGCAACTAGACAATGGCTGATTTGGGAGGCCCATAGCTAAAAATTGGTCAATCCGCCATATACACCTGAGCTGACTCACCACCCCAGAGAAATGTTAAATGTTGACATTTCAATTTGAACTTGAAAATGTAGTGGGAATTATGGATAGCTTTGGTGAACAACGTTTTTATGTTTTCTTTTCTTAATAAATGTTCTTAATAAATACCAATTTTCTTCTTGTATTATTTAAAAACATTACGCGCTACATGTAGTTTTATGTATTCAAACCCGAAAAACGCATTGCGCAGTGCACTTTTCAGACCTGGTACCGGAAACACAACCTGTTTCTTTTTTTTGGCCTTATACGATGTAACTACAATAAAAGCTACTAACCGTGACCCGGACTAACCGGCTTGCTTAATTTTACGATCAGAAATCATCTGATTCGAGATTACAGCAAGGATTGCTTCTGAAAGCTTTATTTAAAATTTGGTATCAATCTATAAAAATTGTAAGTAAACATATTATAGTTGTTTGTTTGTGTAAATTTAGTATGTTAGTTTAATAGACAATTGTTAGATTGATATTCGCCAATTCGCTGCAGAAGGAGTGATGTAACATAGCAATTACCATAGCAATAGGTGAAAACAATTTTTGAACTGATGTATTACCCTGCACTAGACGTAGGCTGTAATTCTCCATTGCACCATTGATAATTATCAATCAAAGAATAGCCTGAGGCATAAAATGTTTAATAACGGGTGTATTTATACAGCGCCTTTCACATGTGCACATGTATCAAAGAGCTTTACATTTATTCCGTTGTAGTAAGAATATGTCAGCTGCCATACAATACCCAAGGCATGCTCATACATTTGTGAGGCGCTCAATGGACAATATTCCTAACAGCTCCCCATTTCACCCCTGCTTAGAGAGAGGCAAGTAATATAATGCGCCTTGCCTAAGAGGCTGAGCACAACACAATGGCACCGCCGGGGTTCGAACTCGCAATCTATCGATTACAAGGCAGAGCCTGTACCGCTGCGCCACTGTGGCCTGTACAAATTGGTTCGCAATTCTATGGAAATTTCACATTATGCACAGTCCATGTACGTGTCAAGATTAATGTCTTTGAAAAGAGCGGTATTGTATTCAATGTGTGATTGCACACATATATGACAGCCTTGACAGGTGATGAGTGCAGCCTACTTATAGTGCAGGGCAAAACATTTAAATATTGTTTTTAACTATCACTATGGTAATTAATCCTGTTACATCACTACTACGGCGACTAGGCTTCGAGTTCGGCAATATACTGCTCATGTCTACACCTCGAAATTTCTTCTTGAATTCCAGTTCCTCTGATTCAGTCACGGTAGTGATTTTCAAAAATATACTTTGATCAGCTCGTAATCGGCGGGAATTACCAGGCTATACCACTGAAAAGTAGACCCACGTAAAGAGTAATATAGTTGATCTGCCTTGTCTATAATTTGCGTGTTAAAGAAAGTAAACAAAGTATAGGACTTAAATTAATAATTTGTAATACTTCTGGCGAGATGTCACAAGACATCTCTCCAAATAAAATATATTGATATTAATCCGCGATGTTATAAGGCCCGCCGATTACGAGCTGATCAAAGTATAGTAAGCGTAAATTCGTGAGGCGTATTAATAGTATGCATTGTTTGCGGGCAAAACGGAATAAAAAAGAAATCCTTATGTATCATAATTTTTTTACACTGTTATACTTACACTCCCATACACAAGGCGCATAGCGAAAATATTTTTCAATGAAACCATTTTCCCTTTATGCCTATACAATACATGCTATATAATAAGCCTGTAAGATCATTCCTGTCGACACATTCCTAAAACTGCTCATCAAATTTCATAATTTCTGCTGAAACATCTCAGTGGATTGATTGATTGATTGATTGATTGATGAGGTAAAACAAAGAAAATTGGTATTTCATTCCAGCGCATATAATGCGTGTATTTAGCTCGCAGATTACGATTCAAACAAGACGTATAAGACGAATTCGCTGTTGTAGTGCACGTTAGAATATGACCGTTGATAGGTCAACTGGATCACGCTTTCTTTGTTACGAACCACAGATCAAAATGATCACAACACAAAGCATATGCCATATCAAAATTCGGAACAGTTGTACGAGCCGAGGCTTGGAGCTGTAACCAATGGTTACTGACGTGTACTACGACAGCGAATATAGGGATATACACACAGTTTATGCGTCAAGTCAACGTACAGCGCCTACAATGCGTGTATAATCTCGCCAATCGTATTATTTATCATGATTAGCGGAGCTACACGCGCAGCTGATGGGATGTACAAACGAGACGTACTACGAATAGCGATATGCATACAGTTTATACGGTACGTCACTAATTATGATGATTCAATACACAAGCAGGCTATGTATTTATTCAGCACTCGATCGGTGATCACATAATAATTTTACTGTAATTAAAGCACTTCACGCTTAGTCTTTCACAAGGCATTTATGTACACCAATGGCCATTACAATGGTGCAAAAAGTAGAAATTCGAAAAACAAAAATTGAGGGCGTTGCTGTAGAGATTATGGCTTTAACTGCCAGTCATATATTTGTCATTATTATTGAATATTGAATATGATATATGTAAACATATGTTAAATATTGACATTGTTTTTATTCCAATCATTTTAGTGTCACTATGTCGCAGAAGCTAACAAAAAGTTACATGCATGTGCTAGATAAAGCACCGTTTTCGGGCAAGAGCGTTGGGAAGATATTCAACGAAGTGGCTAATCGGAACCCGGACAAAGAGATGTATGTATTTTATGCAGATAAAGAACGAAAAACGTTTAGACAAATGCAAGAAGAAGTAAGTATAATGTTAATTTGTTCTCACAATACTAAGATATAAAAAATTAAATGAGCTTGTCTCTTGGACAAAGATCTCACTGCTTATACTGTTTCCGTTTACCCGTTTTCTACAGAAGATCATTTGACCTATATTCTGCCGGCAATTTATTTGAATTTATTACCATCACATGCAGTTTAAAATCAGGACAGATTTGCAGAGTTACAGGCGGGAAGTTATTAGCTAGCTTGGCGCCAACCCGACATCTGATTAAAATTGATAGGGCCTTGACATTAAAAACGTCATTTAAAGATGATGTGCAGCGAGATTAACTTTTAATTGTGTGAGAAATATTATGGTAAACGTTGTTTAGGAAGATTCGAGTCAGGTATACCAACTTGGTGTGGGAAGACAAAGACATGATAAAAACTAATGCAGTATGTAAACCAGAATGGTGTACACTATTACTGCACTAGTAAAAATCCAAAACCACAGGGATAGTAGAAAAAGTTAGCAAAAATACAACCGACGTCTCGAGCAGATAAACTGTCCTTCCTCAGGGACAAACAACAAAAATATATATACAGCAAAGAATTAAATCTAGTTACAAATGGGTAGCAAGCATAACAATTAATCAAATCATAGCAAATAATTAAACCAAGGTAGCAAGCGAACTATCCCCGGGGAACTATCAAACCTACTGAGCCAAAAATAAAGCGTCTCAACATGAAGAGTGCTGGCTTGCTACTGAACGTCGTTTACTTAATCATGAATTGACTAATTCTATGTCCTAACGTATGTTATAATTTTAGTGGGTCGAGCACTCACATATTAAATGTGTACGTGCACACGTGAATGAGCTGTTACCCAAAGACATTTATTTCTAAATATTTACATAACGATCCGATATCAAATGTGAAAAAAATTCTACCAGTGATAAATCATACACCCAAATTTCTAAAACAGGTACACTAGACCATTAATTATCGCTCGTATTTTGCTTTAAAAAATCATAACAGAGTCAGCAGTTTGCTGGCGGTTTGCTGAAGTTGGGTTTGAAGAAAGGAGACACGCTAGGAATTTGGGGTGGCAACCATTACGAGTGGCTACTGGCTTACTTGGCCTCACTGCAAATTGGTGTCACCACGGTGAGTAGGTGGGTGTGGTGTTTGTGAGTGTGTCGGGGTGTGTGGGGATGCATGGTATGTGGAGATGATGTTGGGGTGTGTAAGGGTGTGCATGGCGTAGGGTGTAGGGGTTGGTAGACGTGTGTGTAGTGCTATCTGGCCATAACCACGTCAAAACACAACCATCAGTTGTGTAACGGCTCTCGACGGAAACTTTGAGATTCCGAAAGGCCAGTATAATTCCCGGGGTATAATTATAGTCCGAAGTTTTTGCATGCGTTTTTCAAATCAAGTCAGAGTATGTTTGTTTTTTATTCTCCACAAACATGACAAAGATGTACGATTCTCGGCTGCGATTTACAGCCAGTGTGATTAGTTTTGTTCAGGAAAACGTAAAGTGGGATTATTGCTGTTGCGTTTGTCGCACCTAAAACGTCAAACTATATCTCGGCCTTTACCAGTACGCTTCGACTATATTTATATATACGTATTTATAAAAACGCACGTGACCCATGGGCACGACATATCAAGACCAGCAAGGATGGTCTAATTCTCATGCAATTGATCACTATACAGAAAAGGATAAGAACTCTTGAGATGAATATCATCAAATTTAAGTATTTTTAGCAAAATTATTACACATAGGAGATTCCGAATTTATAATATGTTATTAAAAACAACAAGTATTTGCCAACGGTAAAATATTTGTCGACAGAAACGTTTACAATATAATCACGAAGTTGAATAAGATAGACAATTTCCATACTCGTGTTGTTTACTATCTTTGCATTCAAATGTACAAGAAGACCACCCGGTAGAAGGTCACTTCGAGACCAACTGTCTACAAGTTGTTATAGCAGCCCTGGGGTGGTCGCGCGCGTATTTATAAATACATATTTATAAAATAGTCGAATCATACTGTTTAGTAGAAATTCATATGACCGTTGTATGTTTCACACAACATCGTGTTCGTAGAGGAATGTATCTTTGTGTACATGGTGTAAAACACTTTTCGATAGGGTGTGAATTATGCCGTTCGGATGATGTACAATGTCCATTGCATCCACACATTGGTTGAAATGTTCGTCAGTGAAAATATCTGGTACACAAATACAAAATTCCTCTTTTCTTTTTCTCCTAAAGGTTAATATGAGGATCGACTTTCCATTGAGTGTTCAGCAAGAAGTCATTCAAAGGGTAACGTATTACAGGCGCAAATAGATAACAAATCACAAGAACACAAAATAATCAAAACAACTTCAATTGAAACTAAGGATGTGTTTAAGGGATCTAAAATGAGCGTTTATTGCGTTTCGACAGTATTTTTTGTGGGACATGAGAGCACCTCAGACCTATCGAATTGCATTCTGAATACGAAGCATGTCTTTCTGATATCCAATAATTTTCATTTTTTGAAAATTACAATATAATACAAATTTTATGACAAATTATGAAAATTTGATATTTTTCAAATGTTTGATATATAACAGTCCTCGAAGTAAATTATATAAATATAAATATAATGATATATTCTTAAAGTGTATGTAGCAGGAAGGAAAAGCCGACGGTCAATTGTAAATTTTGACCTTTCATATTGAAGATATTGATTTTTTCCCAAAATGACCTAATTTTTTTTTTGTTTTGGAAAAAAATCCATATCTTCAATACGAAAGGTTAAAATTTTCAATTGATCGTCGGCTTTTCATCCCACCTACATACACTTTAAGTATAAATCATCAGATTTATAAAGTTTACTTCAAGTACTGTTAAATATCAAAAATATCAATTTTAATGATTTGCCATAAAATGTGTATTAAATTGCGAATTTCAAAAATCAAAATTATTTGATATCAGAATGACATTCTTCGTATTCAGAATGCAATTCGATATGTCTGATGTGCTCTAATGTCCCAAAATAAATACTGTCCAAACGTTCATACCCCAGCCCTTAAGTGAAGGCAAAATCATGTTCACGGATACAACATTAACTCCCACATCCATTAACTGCCAACTAGTACAGAAGCATAGAAGAAGACAAACAAACATACCGACAGAGAACAACCATCGAATATTCGTCGTGAATAAATTCCTCTGTTCTCTCTCTTTATAGCTCGGAATGAAAGTCGTCGTCTTAATGAGATCACCGTCTGACATGTGTGACAGAGCCAGCCAAATTATACCAGAGTTACTGACAAATTCTGCCGATAATCTCAATTGCCAAATGTAAGATTACACAAAAAAACCTTCCCCCTCCTCTTCCTCCTAATCCGACTCATTGTCTTTTCCTCCGTTCCCTATTTTTTCAAACGTAACAATTAGGCCTAGATGCAAAGTCAATATTAACTCGAAAACTTGTTGCATTCGCTGATAAAACTCACGCGGCCACCTGTCATGAGCAGAAACATTAATATATTTGTGACTGGACGCGGCGAATTAGCCGTAAAGTCGGCCCGGTCAATTTTGTTTTATTTCGTGTTTAGAAAATATATACCATAAGCTTTAAAATGTTATCATTTGACTTCAAACGATATCCAAAAGCGGGGTTATGATTTGTTGAACTCTGTTCCTTCGACAAAATTGTATTTTTATCGGTTCTACATGTGTCTCTTTTTCTACATTTCTGGTAATAAATATCCAACAGTCATAATTGGCGGTCATTTCAAATCATCCCCAAGTCAACGAGGTTCAGAAATATCCTCTCATTGTTCATTGTTGATTATAGATACCTAGACAAAATACAATGCTTTGTTATCTACCACTTGAACAGGATTTAGCCAAAGCAAACAAAGACAAGAACTATTCTATAGAAATAGGTAGAAGCTTATTATCCTCTTCAGCAGTAGCATTATTGATTGATTTAAACAGCGTTTGATAAGATACTTGTCGCAACGAATTGATACACCTATGAATACGACCTTCACATACATTTTACACTTTAACTCAGAATACCAACATTTCGTCTAATTCGATAAACATGCTCTTTATGATGATAATAAATGGAGTTTTTTGCCGAAACAAAATAACCCTAAACCGCCCGCCCTTTGCGACAATATGATTTGTTTTCGCACAAGGCACTCCAAGAGTTAAGTTATGGTGATCTGTTTTAATGCTGAATTACGACGATGATGAAGCTCGGTTCATATTATACATAATTATAACTTATCATGCAGTATATCAATTGCTGAATACTAGCAAGTTACTCTTTGACGTGAAATAAAGTTTGATATTCTACTGTTCCTTCTGTTTACTATATCTCTAGTACACCAAGCTTGAAGTATGTTATAAACGCAGGAACCAATCATTGCAAGTGAGTATTCAGTTATGATTTGTTTTCCAGTGTCAAGCTGTAAAATAAAATTGAAAATAAAATTTAGTAATAAATTAAATGTCAAATAAAACCCTATCGGCATTATAAGGATTAAGATATAGACCTATCACATAAATAGTATGTGCTGTATATAAATTCATTCCTGATTTCTTGTGCGATCAAATGCATGAACATACCATCGCCGAAAGAGAAGTATTCTGAATGAGTTTGTGAACCATAATAATATTGTTCCTCGTCAAATCAGCAGTGTTAGTGGAACGGCGTTCTGCCGACGTATCAGCAGCGGCAGACGCAACGGAATTTTAGCCAATGCGGAAGACGTTGGCGGGAAGTTAGCCGTTAGGCCTGTCACAACGTTAAAACGCCTTCAAGACGTCCAAGGCTAAAACATAGTTTTGCGGGCGTTTTCCGTTGCGTGAGACGTGTCGTTTTCCGTTCTCCGCAGTGATTTTCCGTTGTCCATCGTGTTATGTGCCCTCAAAATCATCCATAATATTCATTAAAAGTTATATATTTTGTCATCAGACATTAGTTTTCATTTGTTTGGATATTTTCCCCCATTTACTTGTACATAGACTATTCTAGAAAGTCAATGGAAAATGGTAATTAACAATCGAACATAATGGAATCTACTAGAGTAATCATGATTGCCACAGTAGTAAGTGGCGGCGCTATTAGAGTAATCATGGCACAGTACATTACACAGGTGAATGAGGTTGGTAAATGCTGTGTAATATACCATAAATAGTTAAGATTATTCTAGAATGGTTCAAAATTAGATGTAAGGCCTGGAGAGTGAATGATTAGGGGAAGCAGTTTATAGTTCTAATAGGGAACTCTGTGAAACTTTTGTTAGCTAATGGTGGTACAAAAGTTACCATGATAGAGGTTATTCGTGCTCTATAAGCTGCATATCCTATAAGCGACTGCTATACCTGATGTACCTGCATGTGCAACCATGACTGTTTCAAAATAACCCGCCAAAGTCATGCAGGTAACTCCGAGGTCGTGCATTGAATTGGTTTGAATGAGGAATACTACGGGAACCAGCGCCTTTTGTTAGAAGTCACACATGAGTGAAGTGGATAACCTCTATTGTATAAATTATTCAAGCTTCGGTTCCGGGTTGTTGTGTGTTGGAGAATATAAAATACGCCAAAGGCGGCAGTAGAGCCAATAGTGCTCGATTGTATGTCAACTCAAAGAAGCGGCACACTGAAATATCTCCATCAGCGAACTGTGGTATTTTGCTGGACTAACATAGTTAAGTGAAATATCGGTGGATGATTTCGCTTTATTATGCTCTGTCATCTGTTTTTGATTTCAAGAGGGACGATTTCATTGACGGATTTCATGGAAATGGGCAAAGGATTTGACAGGAGTACAGTCACTAACGCTATTGACCGAGTTGATTTTGACGACCCTATAAGTGTTACATTCACTTCGGTAAGAATTATAAAGAACTTACTCAACTTACTTTCCAAAAGTCACAGGCTTTTCCTTATAGCAGCAATATTATCTGAATTATCTAGTTCCTTGGATTGCGACGCCCTTGAATAGCACTCGCAGCTGAGAAGGAGTCACTTGAGCCCAAGGAGGTTTTAATAATCATGGACACATAACAGATTACGTAACGCATTGTTCTTTTGATGCTGATTTGATTTACCGACAAGCTATTCATCCAGTGGTACCTTTTATTTCGGACAAAAGGGTGCTACTATTAGATTGGTAATTGACCCGTCCAACCCTGATCACGGATCAGACGCGGATCTATACGAGTCAGAGGGAGGGCGACTAGATAGAGTTCCGAAATTCTTACAAATAGCCGCAAAACGGCCATCGCGTCACGCTTTCGCGACGCAAGGGTTTGTTTGAGGTGGATGTGCCCTCTTGAGAAGGTCCAATTAAAGCCACTTGGTGGACGCCTTTTGCGTTTCTATTGTATACAATCTTTGTTGGAAATTTTTGAAAAATTGTTGAAATAAAAGATCAATTGCAGGTATTTCGTGGACCATTTTTCACTAGTTATTGCTCTAAACCAAAAGTGTACGGGTGTCTAAGATGTAAGAATTTACGAACACTTCTTTATCCATACACAGAGGGATGTCTGAGGGAAATGCTCTCGCGTCAGAAGTTATTTAAAATGAACATGTGTTGAACATTTTTACACTATTATGATTATATCATTAAAACAGAAGTGAAAAGCGGGACGTACCTGAGGTCGGTGTCTGCGCCTGCATCAGTATCATCCATTATAGGCTTACATAACTTTGCCCCGACGCCCCTCCGCCCCAAACTATACTGATATTCTAAAGAGAATGTATAGAGTGTATGGAGAAAATTAAGTTTGGCCCCCTAACCCCAGTTGCTGCCCCTCAATTAAGAAAGTTCGTTAACACCACAGAGGATAGTGTTAACTTAATGCCTAATCGTCCATTCCATATTTTAACGGAAAAGTCACAACTTCGATGGTCTGTCAACGGCAAGAAGGATCCTCGGCCGGGGAGGTCCAACCGAGTACCCAATCTGAGCATCGGCATCCTCGTCTTTGCTTCGGATGCTCGGTTTGACGGCCTGCCGAGGATGCATCATTCTTGACGGACATTGCGACTCTAATGTCTGTTGCTCATTTCTCACACAAATGGCAAACCATTATTTCTAATCCCCCAGGGCTCAACAAATAGCCGCAAAACGGCCATCGCGTCACGCTTTCGCGACGCAAGGGTTTGTTTGAGGTGGATGTGCCCTCTTGAGAAGGTCCAATTAAAGCCACTTGGTGGACGCCTTTTGCGTTTCTATTGTATACAATCTTTGTTGGAAATTTTTGAAAAATTGTTGAAATAAAAGATCAATTGCAGGTATTTCGTGGACCATTTTTCACTAGTTATTGCTCTAAACCAAAAGTGTACGGGTGTCTAAGATGTAAGAATTTACGAACACTTCTTTATCCATACACAGAGGGATGTCTGAGGGAAATGCTCTCGCGTCAGAAGTTATTTAAAATGAACATGTGTTGAACATTTTACACTATTATGATTATATCATTAAAACAGAAGTGAAAAGCGGGACGTACCTGAGGTCGGTGTCTGCGCCTGCATCAGTATCATCCATTATAGGCTTACATAACTTTGCCCCGACGCCCCTCCGCCCCAAACTATACTGATATTCTAAAGAGAATGTATAGAGTGTATGGAGAAAATTAAGTTTGGCCCCCTAACCCCAGTTGCTGCCCCTCAATTAAGAAAGTTCGTTAACACCACAGAGGATAGTGTTAACTTAATGCCTAATCGTCCATTCCATATTTTAACGGAAAAGTCACAACTTCGATGGTCTGTCAACGGCAAGAAGGATCCTCGGCCGGGGAGGTCCAACCGAGTACCCAATCTGAGCATCGGCATCCTCGTCTTTGCTTCGGATGCTCGGTTTGACGGCCTGCCGAGGATGCATCATTCTTGACGGACATTGCGACTCTAATGTCTGTTGCTCATTTCTCACACAAATGGCAAACCATTATTTCTAATCCCCCAGGGCTCAACTGGATTTCCTAAAGGTGTGACCCATACACATAGATCATTGCTGATGATTCCAGAAGCGGTCTCGCGATTTGAGGAAGATGCAGACGGAAATCCCATACATTTTGTGAGTAGTAGTAACTATTCTGTCGCATAAACACCCCTTAGTGTTTTCGAGACTATGTTCTATGGGCTATAATTTTCTCACCCAATGCCCCCACAATTGACCTCGTATTTTTTACAATTTACTCTCACAGAATGCCACTACTGTGACAGTGTTACTGTCTGTTCAATTAGCTTAGATTCTTGTATTTTTAAGATATTTGAAAAAATAAAAAAAATTGTGGTCAAACTCATCAAACAAAAGTGTTAGCACAGCCTTAGACCCAACGTGATTTACACTTTTCAAATTCCGAAGTTCAATTTAAAACCCCATTTCTTTTCAATATTATTTTGCCTCATTTTAGGCAGTTACTTGGGTCCACCAAAAGGGTTCGAGACCTTGAGTTCACAAATCGAGTGGGACGGTCCATTCTGAACTTAGGGTATAGACCCTATCGAATTAGCTATAAAATATGTCAACCAATCTGTCCTGCAATTTCATATAGTTTTATAGTGCACGACCCCAACCTCTGCACACCTTTACAGATTTTCGCTGAGTACTGCGGCCCAAGACACACTTTGTCAACCATTATACAACAATCATGGATGCAGCCCAATATATGAGCTGTCTCCTAGTCTACCCAAATAACCATCGCAACCAGGGTCAGCTATAAAAATAATAGACAATTGGGCAGCTAGTTCCTTGTCCAGGGAATGCCATACAGAAATCCCCATACAAAATGTACATATATCTTTATACTCAGTCATCCAGGTATGCCTTGATCATGTCGTTTGGGGGCATGGGTGCACAGACGGGAGCCACACTGCCCATGGTTAAAGGAGATACTACTATCATTGTGGGACCTACTTACGATGCACAAATATTGGCAAATGTTATCCACGATGAAAGGTAACAACACTGTCAAAATGGAAGATATCACTAAAACGGGAAGAATCACTAAACATTGTGTGTATGGCGATTGATACCATACGAATTGCTATTGGCCAAAGGATCTTGATGGATCATGGAAGATATCACTAAAAGTAGACGAATCACTCAATATTGTGTGTATGGCGATTGATACCATACGCAGTGGCGGCGCCACGGGGGGCATGGGGAGGCAAATGCCCCCAGTCAGAACTCTTGCCCCCCCGTTTCCCCCAGTAAAAACCCAAAATTACGAAAATTTCCACTTTTTACGGTAATTTTGCGCAAACTTGTTGATTTTGCCCCCTGAAATTCACTTTGCCCCCTAATGCCCCCCGAAAAAAATTTCCTGGCGCCGCCACTGACCATACGAATTGCTATTGGCCAAAGGATCTTGATAGTCTGTGTAATGTTGAACTTGACATTCTGAGCAAAGTCCAATGACCTTTTCTCACTAAATTGGGGTAGTCTAGATTCGCTCTATACTTACTGTTACTCTGCCCAATTTGATTTGTACTAATGTAGTGTATGCGAACGGAAATCTCTTAAATTATAATGGGATCTCACATCAAATCTTCGTGAATTATGCATTTGACGAAAACATACGTTATAACACCGTCCCTTATAATTATAACCCATGAACATGATGAAGCGCTCTACGCGGATTGACCTATATAATAAATCATTATAATACGAACGGACTCGTTCAAAGTTATTCAGGATTCGTCAGGACGATTATTGTTTTCGTTGTTTTATAGAGTTACTGGATCCGCGATGCTCATTCACCATTTGAACGACATTTTGAGTTTGCCAAATTTCGACGATTATGATTTTTCATCTTTTCAAGCTTGTGACACGGTTGTTTGATGGGATCATTTATTAGTTTTTCAAACAAAACATCATGTATAACCAAATTTTAGGCTTAAACAGCTAAAATTGATATCGTGCTAATGCATACAGATGCTTTTGAGACGTTCTCAACTTTAATTTCCGCTCTTTTACAAAATTATTCACTTTTATAGTATTTTTTAAAGCTTTTTTGGATATAAAATGTATGTATTACTGCCAAAATTGGTGGCGCTATTTAGTTACTGGACATTACCCTTTCAAGCTTTTAATACAAATAATTCCTTTTATTGTTTGATAAAATATGTTTATAAAATTTTCTTGTTGCTTGTTTCACTTATTCCAGCTGTTTTAATGACAGAATTATTCACCTAACCCTTGCAAATAAAGAAATATGATTTAGGATAAATAGCGCCATCTATTGTCTGCATTTAGTTAATAATGAAGCCAATTCTATATACATCAAACAGCCGTGGTGAGTATTCAATCGTGCCAATAACATGTTAAGAGCCAATCTCCCTTATTATGTACCCATCTGTGATACAAAAAAAAATAGAATTTTCTCTAAAAAATAATTTTGGTACACCAACAACTCACATGTAAAATATGAGCGTGCACAGCGCCCTCGTTCAGCTTTAAAAAATTCTTGAAATTTCAGCCTCTCTGAGCCTTACTTGCAAATGGTAAACTTTAAACTTTGGATGATTTGATGAAAAGCCCTCGTGCATAACATCGTGCGCCATCATCATCCCAACCTGCATTTTGATTTTTTTTAAAGTACCAAATGGTCACCTTACATTACAAAGAAGAAACCAAGAAAAAAAATTGGGATCTTGATGGCGCACAAAATCATCACAAAAGATGCGCCAACAAATCCAATGATTTGATGATAAAAAAAGCGCCTCGTGCAAACTAAAAAGAGGTCAAAGCATCATAACGGGCTGCGCCATCAAGATCCCAAGTCCGAACAAGTTTGAAATTAAGAGACCTCCATGGCAAGTTTCATGGAACTTTTCAGCAAAAATTTTTTGGGATTTCGTTGGCGCACCGAGTTAACAGAGGTCAAAGGTCAAAATTTCCTATTTTCGCACATATTGCACGCCTGTACATGTCTCATAGAAACTTGACTCTCGAATGCATTCATCAGATGAAGTGATTCTCATGGTAGAACTGAGTAAAAAAATTAGCTTGTCAAAATCTTCAAAATTCTGATTTTTTGAAATGGTTGCTGAATTGGCAACTCAATTAAAACCTCGTTTAATTTTGCATGAATATGAACTTTGACCTCTAATGAATTAGTGCGCCCACATGATCCAATTTTATTTTTTTCTAAACTTTTTATCAGTTATACATGGGATCCCCTTTATCCAATCATCCAAAAGTAAGATGCCAAAGTGATGCATATTTGTTGTGCAGCACAAAGTGGAACTTTGTCAAAGTTCAAGATCCCACTTTTACTTTTTTGGATAATTGGATAAAGGGGCCAATTGTATACTGATAAAAGTATGAACTTTGAAAAAATTAGTGGATCATGTGGATCCCACTTTTTTTAGGTTATCAGTTTACATAGCCCCTTTATCCAATCATCCAAAAGTAAGATGGGATTTTGCCTATGGCAGCACAAAATTTTTTGCGGGTCAAAGTTCCACCTGCATATAGGCAAATATGCATCACTTTGGCACAAAGATCTTTGACCATCTTTTTTTGGCCCATTGGATAAAGCTGTTGCTTATTTTTGTCTACTGGTCAAGTAAAAAAGAAGCTAGACGATGAAAAAATAAAATTGGGATCTTGCACTGGCGCATTCAATGATGCAGTAAAAAGTTCCCACATTGTGCAGCGATGGGGAAAAGAGGTCAAATATTATTGAGTGCCTCCAAATGAGGCTAAGTCCATTTTCAAAAAATCAGAAAAATATGAAGATCAAGAGATCCCAAGCTAATTTTTTTCAGTTCTTGCAGAGAATTCGGCCTCTTCTTTGATGAAATCGTTTATTCGGAGAGTCAGGTGACGTTGGCGCGCAATAATACAGGCGTGCAAAAATGTGCGAAAATAGGAAATTTTGACCTTTGACCTCTGTTAACTCTGTGCGCCAACGAAATCCCAACAAATTTTTGCTGAAAAATGAAACTTGCCATGGAGGTCTTTAATTTCAAATTTGTTCGGACTTGGGATCTTGATGGCGCAGCCCGTTATGATGCTTTGAAGTTTGCACGAGGGCGCTTTTCATCAAATCATTGGATTTGCTGATTTTGTGCGCCATCAAGATCCCAATTTTTTTTCTTGGTTTTTGTAATGTAACCATTTGGTACTTTAAAAAATGCAAAATGCAGGTTGGGATGATGATGGCGCACGATGTTATGCACCTCCAAAGTTTACCATTTGCAAGTAAGGCTCAGAGAGGCTGAAATTTCAAGAATTTTTTCAAGCTGAACGAGGGCGCTGTGCACGCTCATATTTTACATGTGAGTTGTTGGCACGGTTGTTTGATGTATATAGAATTGGCTTCATTATTAACTAAATGCAAACTATAGATGGCGCTATTTATTCTAAATCATATTTCTTTATTTGCAAGGGTTAGGTGAATAATACTGCCATTAAAACAGCTGGAATAGGTGAAACAAGCAACAACGAAATTTTACAAACATAATTTCATCAAACAATAAAAGGAATTATTTGTATTAAAAGCTTCAAAGAGCAATTTCCAGTAACTAAATAGCGCCACCAATTTTGTCATTAATAGATACATTTTATATCCGAAAAAGCTTTAAAAAATACTATAAAAGTGAATAATTTTGTAAAAGAGGGGAAATTAAAGTTGAGAATGACTCAAAAGCATCTGTATACATTAGCATGATATCACTTTTAGCTGTTTAAGCCTAAAAGTTGGTTGTACATGATGTTTTGTTTGAAAAACTAATAAATGATCCCATCAAACAACCGTGTTGGTGCTAATATGTACCAAAATTATTTTTAGAGAAATTTTTTTTTTTTTATCACAACCCCCCTGATTTGGGTACATAATAAGGGAGACTGGCTCTTAATTCATAAGCATGTAAACAGAAGTGGTGAGAATTGAGAGAGACAGGCAGAGAAAGGGGAGAGTGGGAGAAAAGCGCCACTAACTGTAAAAACTGCATACCGATAATATGTATTATAATAGGCTCCCTCCTCGTAATATTTCCTTGAGATCACCTTTTTGGACTATCACCTTTTTAAAATTAGCCCCACCCCCTTCTTGCAACTGTGATCACAATGCACAACCACAAATCCAGTGTCGGCATTACTGTGGGTTATAATCAGTAATGAAAATATAAAAATAAAAACATACTATAAAGGTAACCCTACAACACATTTTGTTTCTAATTTTTTTTTTTACTCACAAAACTCCCTAGCCTCCCCAATAATATCTAATGGTGCGTCCCTAAGTCCTCCTCTCTTATTTGCAAAATGTTCTTTGATGGTACGTCATCCCCACTCCCGAAGGTGCCACTCTCATTGAGAGAGGTCGAATGTCGTTCTAAATTATTTTGTTTTTCATTTACAGGTATATCAGGTGGCAGCATCATTCCTCATTCATTACGCCAAAGAGCTACAAAGATCACTAAACATGTATTGGTATGTTAATTCCCACAACTATGTATATAAATGATAATTAATGTTCAATAGGCGAATCCAATTTCACGCATTCCTATACCTCAATGGCTGCCAAAGTTGGGTCCCCGTCGGCTCAATTTCACCTAAAATGTGAAATAATGCGGCATTAGAGGGTATTTTAAACTGCATTCTATCACCCGTGTTACACGTAGACAAAAGGCCTATTCACGTAGACAACAGGCCTATTCATGTGTTTGTTAAAGAAAACCGGATTGCTATGGAATCAGGGGCAACTTTTAAAACGGCCTCTTTTCTTACACAATTAACCATTGTGACTGAACGCAATGATGTGTGACGCTATTAATTGGTCCACAGGGGTAAAACAAATAGGGCTATACATATCTTTTTACATTTCTATATTTTGTATATTTTTCGAATTATTTTAAAAAGTGTTAGGAGTGAACTTATAAGTTGTGGACTGTATTGGCCCTATGTATTATCTGAACTATGTGCATAATGTAAATACTATGCATTAAGTCCCCCCTGTTTTTATAATTATGTCAATCGGTGTTTTTGTTTTCAGAAACATGATCAACTTTTAGAACTACTGCACCCGCCAATCCTATCATACAATTGGTGCAATGATACTTGTGAAAGGGATTCTCGTATTTGTCCAAGGAACAATACAAAAAGTTCTAGGGTATCATAAATTTATCAACAATACTTGTGTGTTTGTATTTTATTTTACTCGTTTCAATATAATTAAACACTAAATATTTTTGTTTACGAACGTGTAGCTAGGATATGGTGGTACAGAGGGATTTGCAGCCATACAATCACCCACAGATCCCACTGAAATTCTACACAGCCCTGGATATTTTCCTGTGGATGGTTCGGAGGTAAGTTATTTTTTTTCATATTATATACCGTGTGTCGAAAGTCCGTTCCGCCTATATTCCGACTTCCCATGGACCGTAGCATCAATATGGAAGTACCCCCTCTGTTTATTTGCATTTGGGCTACTAGCTGCAATGAATCCAAAGGCGCATTGCAAAGAAAAAAATATGTCGGCTGTTGTTCTAGATTTTTAGAGCTAATTTTGTATGTTTTGACAGATTCAAAGGTCACCAAACCTCGGATTTCAATAGAAAAACAACAATAACAGAGGTTTGCATACCTTCGGAGGTTATCGACCATAAAGAGACAACAACTTCAAATAAATTGCTAAGTGACATTTTAATTAATCTAAAACAATAACCAGTAACAAATTAATATCAAATTAATTGTGTAAGTTTAATTTAAAGCATGTTAAAATGGTTTTCTTATGGGGGGAGGAACAGACTTATGACACACGGTATATAATGAAAATATGCTATAACTTACCGCCTTAGTTGACAAGGAGTGATAACTCGTCATTATTATGTACCGCATACGATAATGACGAATCCCAACTGAATATAAACCAGTCCCTTTTATCCGGTATCGACTTTTGGTAGTCAAAAACCCTTTTTTTTTTAATCTATTTAATTATTCGGCAAATGCATCAACATATTAAATACCAACAGAAAAAAACCCAGAATTATAACTGCCGAGCTGTCGTCCAGCAAGCTCTGAATGCACACATAACAATGGATATGATGCCTATAATGTCACCACAAGATACACAGATCCCAAAATTGGTAACAAAACTCGTTTATTAGATCCCAAAATTGGTAACAAAACTCGTTTATTATAGTCGCGTTCGGGCAATCGCACAAGACAAGTTTATACGCTGGCGAAGTTACGTAATAAATCGGATTAACTACCATAGCAATAGGTGAAAACAATTTTGAATATACCGCGCCGCACTACAAGCAGGTTGCACTAATCACCTGTGTATGTCTATAATCATAGAATACAATACCGGTCTTTTCAAAGATACTTATCTTACAGGTGCAAGTGATCAACATGATATGGTTCAATGCAGAGGTACCGCGTAACGTATCAGTGCGGGGCCGCCGGGCAATACAAATTTAGGCTAACATTGAATAAACGCGGAATTAAGAATATGCGTTTCTAGTACATACAGTGTCTGACTCTACCTGAGGACCTAGCCTGAGTCCCATGAGCTCCAAGAATGGCTCTCCATACACAAATGAACAAATACAATGACGGGTCGCCATTGCTCTCCATACACAAATGAACAAATACAATGGAGAGTCCGACTGCCATGCAAATGAGCCAAGTGTCCTCTCAAGGTATGATCTGTGGTATAACAGTAGAAAAGCAGTTAGGACGCTGGACAACCGATTGTTATTGTTCTGCAAGGCTCACTCAGTCATTTAATAAGGCAATACAAACGATCGAATTTGGTATTCAAATGAACAAAATTTTGAGTTACACCTTTTCAGTGTAAAATTTTTTTCTCGGCCAAATGAAAAGCAATAATTTTCATTTTTTCAGTAAATGTCAGGAAAAACTGTAATGCTTGATACTGTATTTTTTTTCAATTCTTAGTGTTAAACTTAGTCGTGAAATTCAGTCATTTAGTGTAAGATTTTCGATTTTGATAGGCTTCAACTCTGCCCGCGAGCCTTTTTTTGGATCTACCTTTTAGCTTTTCAAAGTAATATAGCTCGCTAAAGAAGGATTTTTCCCAACTTTCTAACGCACATCACCGTGAGCGATATATCATAATTTGGTCAGAATTTCCGTTTTGATTCCATAATTTTTGACTACCAGCTGAAAATTTTTCAAATCCACGCGTGAAATCTTAGGCTAATACTAGCATTGTGGATCGATATCTCTGGGTGCCCGGCCTGGATACAGTGTTGCCAGAACTTCAATATAGCAAAGAAATTACCTAGTGTTTCAATTGTCATGAAGGTGACTGTGTATAGTGCCTTTTGTTTGTGTTTGTTTGAAATTGCTTAAACCCACCGAAAGTCATAATGAAGCAGCCAAAACAATACAAGGTTAAACATGGAAGTTTATAACAACCTATTATAATGACCTAAAGGAAAAATCATTTATGGCAACAATGAGCCTTGCATTGTAAGTCATGGTTAAAATGTGTTGAGTACCCACCCCACCCCCATAGGGCTACATAATATTACATACCGGTACCTTATAATATTTATATAGCACGGCTATAGCTATACATTTAGAAAGTAGGTCCTATAGCGCTAACTTATGACAAATAGGCCTATACAAACCCGAACGCAAGTCTGAAGGGTGTAATGAAAATGCCAACCCGCGATGGGGGGGGGTCATTCAAAATTCACCTGGAGATAGGAGGGACAGAAAAAACAAACAAACAAACAGACAAAATGGTTTTCATAATCATGGAATCCATAGCCCCTATAAATTGAAATTGCAGGCTATCACGGGAGCAAATTTCCAAAATTCACCTCATTTACCAGAATTGGGGATTTGGGCTACCAAATCGCTGGTCAGGCAATCCTGGTTTTCAATGGAAAAGGGACCTTGTTGACAACAATTGAAATATCGATTATTTCTGCTGGTTGCTCTTGAGATAAAGTACTGAGTTTGACATTTTCGGATCATGAAGGGAAAAAGGGTAAAATAAAAACGGAAATTCTGACAAAACTATAATATATAGACCCACACGATGTGCTTTACAGAGGTGGGAAATATCTTTCTTTAGCAAACTGTATTAGTTTGAGACGCTAAAAAATGAATTCCGTAAAAAGCTCGCGGGCGAACTAAAGGCCTATAAAAATCAAAAATATCACACTAAAAGACAAAATATGATGCTTGAATTTTAACACCAGGATTTAAAAAAATGATATCCAAGCACTATGTCTTTAACTGACATTACTGAAGAAAAAAAAAATATTGCTTTATATTTGACCGAGAAAATAAATTTCATAGCAAAACGGTGTATCTCTGGTGCTATTTTAACATGTATCGATCGACTTTTAGCGCGACTATGCATTTCTAAAGAATTGGTTGTCCAGCGTCCTAACTGAAAGGTGAAAGAAAATTCACGCCGGAGCAATGCTCACGTGTTGAAGTCTAATGGTAACACATTTAAATGTTTTTTTGCTAAAACGTAATTGATTTTTAACAAGTGGCCTAAATGATTCTAACTATACCATAAACAGATGAAGGTTATTGATGATGATGGTCAGATCCTACCAATTAATGAGATTGGAGAAATCTGCTTTAGAGGTCGATCTTTATTTTTACATTACTGGGGAGAAGTAGAGAAGACAAAAGCAGCCAAGAAACCGAATGGATGGTACCACACAGGGTAAGATACATATGATTTTAATATGCTCGTCCACGGGATAATTTTCAGTTGGAATCTCGACGTCAGTTAGGGGGACCGAAGCAAATGTCGCCCATATATCGACCGACCAGTTTTGAGTTCCTAAATATCTTTGCAATTATCAATAATTATATGTACCGTGTTTTTATTCTCTTGGAGATTGGTGAATAAATTTTGAATTGAAGATGTGAATGTTGGCACACATGCAAATCTTGCAAATTACAAGTCCTTGACTTGTGTTTACTCACATTCCTCCAATAGAAACTTTAGCAAAAGGCAAATCAACAAAGAAGTTCCTGCCTAGAAGGTTACAAACATGAATACAATAGCTGGATAAACATTGCCTATCACATGGGTAAAGCCGATACCTCTTAGGGCGATACAAAAATAGTGAGCTCGGATGGTAAAACAGTAACAGTAACAGTTAATGTGTGTGTATCAGCCCACCAGCTCAAGTCAACAACCCAGGTCGCGACTTAGCATGCCACAAATCGGTCGATATGTCGGCGGGATTTGTGTGCTTTTCCTTATGCTCTGTACATTATTCGTTATCAGACTTTGCAATCGATGTTTGAATATTATCGTATTGTAAATATCGTAAATTACGTATTTTTAAAAGAAAACATAGCAGGATCTGAAATTGGCTGCATGAACTCACTGTCACATGCTATATCAATGATAGTGGGTAGCAAAATGAGGCAAGTCGATGATAAACTAGAACAAGTTGAATGGTGCTTAAAAAGCGTGTTTGGAAAAAGTATTTCAAGTTCTTAGACAAACGTCAAATTGTGTCAAAATCAAGATCATAAAAGATGTTTTTTGTTGTCTTTAGATTTCATTCTCTAATGAATCTAATAATGATAAGTCTAATTCTATTAATATTTTATTCATTTAACATTTTAGGGACTTGGGAACATTAGATGAAAGTGGGTACCTTCGGGTTGTCGGAAGAAAAGCGGTAATGCACAAGTTTAACACAATACAGACCACAAAAGAAAAAAGGTACCAGTTATGTTCACCCCTGTATATCCTAAACAAAGACAAAATTAAAACCAGCAGCCATTACGTCGCATTACGTGCACCCTTTAGCTCTACTTTAAGACCACAATTATTGATGACATCGGAATCGGTTGATAATTAATGAAATGGTGGTCGAGAACCCAATTAAGGGACGAAATCAAAGTTGCTCTGTTTTTCAATGGAAAGCACGGCGCTCGTTCTGTTGTTAGAGAACGCTCTTTGTACAAATCAATATGGCATCTAATGGATCTGCATCTTTTTTGAATTTGCATCTTCCTTGGCATTTGGGATCACCGTGTCTTTATTTCTTAACCGATTTCAACGAATGAGGTCCTAAATTCGAGCTAAAAGTTGCAGCTATTGGATGCAAGTTTTGATTATGACATATCCGTCTTTGTTTAGGATATAGGGTGACAATAACCGGTACCTTAATTCTTTTGTGGTCTTTATCTTTCCATCAGATACCATTCCATATAACATTGTACAATGCTCATTCCATAGGTAACCTTCGTTCATCCAATAGACTTCCAATGACATGATACTAAGCTGTAAAATAAATCGTTGTATAGGATTTATCTGTAGCAGGACTAACTTTGTATGGTTTGGAACAACCTCCCGCTTTCCATCCGAAGCCCGTTCATAGTTACCTTCACAAACAAGTTGTTGACTTAAATATAGAGTGTTTTTATTATGATTGCTAATTTTCATTTTGTGTTTGGTATGCCCTAGGTAGAAGTTGCCCCTTGAATCTTTAAGCATTAGAAATCTATCATCTGACTATAATAGTTATGTATATAGGGGTGCGTAGGGGTGTGTATGTTGGGGTCTATTGCCATTTCTTTTAGTACCCATTTTGGTCTGTATACAACATGTACAATTGGGCTATTCGAGAGGCTAATTACAACTAATAAACTGATAATCATATAGTCTAATGTACATTTAGTCTAATGTTGTTTGGTCCAATAACCAGTATGTCTACTAACATGACTAACCATATAGACTAGTTACCATTTGGTCTAATAACCATTTGGTCTAATAACTGTTTGGTGTAACAATCGTATAGTCTAATAACGAGTTGCAATGAGACAAGCATGTGTAATGAGACGAACGCTTGTAAAAGAACCGTCCCAGTGGGCACACGGGTCAGTTTCTGACGTTGTATATTATTTTGTAAATTATCATTCAAATATAGGGCCTAATTACTAAATGATAGTAATAAATTGATACTTACCCGTGTAGAGTTTCACAATCGGCCGGCAGGTGTACTATATCATGATTATAGGCCTGGTATCGCCATGGAGAATTGCCACGGGTATATCGCCCGCATCGTAGTCGGTGCAGAATGCACAGTTGGAATTCATACGCGGCAGCACCGCGCGGGAGGCAACCCGGTGTGGAGTTGGTAGGTCGTGCGCAGCGGTCATGCGTTGTGGTCGGTGCAGAGGGCCCCGTGCAGTAGGCACCCATACGCGGCAGGCAACCGGGTGTGGGGTGCCGTGTGCAGCGGTCACATTTTTGACCAAAAATCACATTTTTGACTAAAAATCACATTTTTGACCAAAAATCTAATTTTTGACCAAAAATCTAATTTTTGACCAAAAATCTAATTTTTGACCAAAAATCTAATTTTTGACCAAAAAACTCATTTTTGCCCAAAAATCTCATTTTTGCCAAAAATCTCATTTTTGACTAAAAATCTACTTTTTGACCAAAAATTTACTTTTTAACCAAAAATCTACTTTTTGACCAAAAATCTACTTTTTGACCAAAAATCTACTTTTTGACCAAAAATCTACTTTTTGACCAAAAATCTCTTTTTGACCAAAAATCTTTTTGACCAAAAATCTCATTTTTGACCAAAAAATCTCATTTTTGACCAAAAATCTCATTTTTGACCAAAAATCTCATTTTTGACCAAAAATCTCATTTTGATCAAAAATCTCATTTTGACCAAAAATCACATTTTGTCCAAAAATCAAATTTTTGACCAATTTGTTTTTTCAAGATGGCCACCACTGAGTAAACCTGCAACCTTGTGCTAATTTCTCACCTTTTCATATCAGTTTACCGTAATAAGCCTCAATTTGATTATTGGACCTGCTTTTAACCTTCAAATCCTAAATGGCCGCCAAATTTATCAGCTCTAATTACAGCACTGATCATGCTGAATTGAGGGTGCAAGATACACGATACCCAGTTAAATTGCACTACATGCAAGCATTAGATATTGATTAAAGTATTTGGACAAAAATACAGCAATTTAATTATTTTCAGAAATAAATCTGTAATGACTTCCACATAGATGTAGGCCACCTTTTAAATCAAACTTGCCTTTTTTTTCCAGACCGTTTCCGGCGCACCAAATCTGTATTCGCTTCAACAAACACATCTTAAAAACCAAACATTACATTTAATAACTTTTATTTTGTAGCCAAGATGTACGGGTATAATCATAATTTGGCTTTTGGCTTAGGTAAAAACGTATTTATAACATTAAAATGTCGGGTTATATAAAGGTCATGAAAACGTTTTAAAACATTTTGTATAAAAAAACACTACAACAATATTTTAACAATGTTTTCAAAATGCTATTGTAAACTATCAATGCAAACATTTTGCCAAATATTTTGTCAACACTTAAATAACTAATTATGTTAAAATATTTGCGTCCAGCAAACACAGAAATGTTTTTCATTTTTTTTTTTTTTTTCAAAACGTTTTAATAACATTTACATTTCGGGTTATATAAATGTCATGAAAACGTTTTTAAAATGTTATTGCAAATATTTTGGGCAAACATTTTTCGCAAAATATTTTTTCAACCTCAAAATAACATTCTGTTCAGAATGTTTTGTATCAAGTTTTCAAAAATGTTTTTGGAATGTTATTTAAACGTTTTTATACCCTTTATATAACCCGACATTTAAACGTTTCTGTAAAACATTTTGTGTTTGCTGGGCAGAAGATTATCAAAATGGTTTTTAATGCTATGAAAATGTTTTATACCCTTAATATAACCTTTATATAACCCGACATTTAAACGTTTTCTGACAACCTTTTATAACCTTTTACGAATGATCTCGAAAACATTTTGTGTTTGCTGGGATGTTTAATTTCAATTGCCTGACACGTAAGATAGAGAGGTGACGATGGAGGTACATGTAGAACTTTTTGAATGAACCTCGTATTTAATGTTAATAAGGGGTTTCCCTGGCTTGCGCATTTGGAATATCCATTCAATATTAACTTAAAGAAAACGCGTACAAATCTTCTTTTCACGTTACAACTTACTTAAAACTTCTGATACCATGCAAGGTATCTTTAACATATGGTTTCCAAGTCTTGACTTTTGATACGCTAACTAAACTGGAAATTGTTGACAGATTATACAACTAAATACTTTTATTTTTCTCATGGAAGAACTTCACACTAACTTTCTTAGACTGATGATCAGATCATACAGAGAATGTGATCAATAGTTTTGGAACTGTTCTGCGCTTGCACTCCACCCTTCGACACATGTTCAAAGGATCCTTGTCGTGATAAGTTTTAGCTGAAGGAGATAAGCATCGAAGTAGGCTTATTTCGCATTGATGATGTCATCACTACCAATATCAAGAAAATCTAGACCAGAATCTGTATTGCTTGCTTAGTTGTTCACCTTCTTTCTTTGTATGTTAAGACACATATCAAGGCAATAACAGCTGTTATCATTAAGCTGATGGGTTGGCGCCTAGATAGCTGTTAACCTCCGTTTTGAAGCTGGTCCGTTTCACAATTCCTGGAATTTGAGGCGGGAGTACATTCCATCTGCGGGATATAGATGGAATGAAGGACCCTTTGACCCTTCATGACTAACAAGGTTAGAACTGGAACTGATGAGTAGTATGTGGTGCCAACTCCTCTACGATGGACCCAAAGGCAGAATTTGCAGGAAGAAGGAGGGTTGATCTAGGAGTTGCTCCATGCCATTCTTTTACAATTATGGCTCTCTCAAGTGGCCAGTTCATCCGAAATCTTTGGCTGCATCTAACCTTTCTGATGTTAAGTCAATTTTCTTGATGCTTTATACATTGTACATTGTCATGGACTATAGTCTGTCTATTGATGGCCAATCTTCACTGATCTTGTTTTGATTCCTTTATCATGTGGCGCAACGACACGTAGGCTGTAACGACAAAAATAACAATTTAGGGATTATCATTTAAAATAAAAACACAACTATTTCCATATTTTACACAGAAACATTATATTTGGCATAGATATGCAGTATGATTAAATAATTATGCGTAATGTAAGATAGCCCTACTAAAGGTAGACCAGTTACTCCTGACTGTTTATAGGGTCATTCTGCTATACATTTCTTAGGGCCATTCTTCGGACCAAAAAGAGGGAAATTGTTACTTATTTTTGCTCTAGTTCCAATTCCAATACATACTGCTTTCGGCAGAAAAACAAAAGTGAGTTCGCTGAGCTGATTTACATTGAATGGCAAGTCACACTAGGGCGCATTACACCAAATCACTGCGCGAAAGGTGCAATTGTGATGAGTTCCGGTTAAAAATATATGGATACGTGGTGTCCTTATGGACCATGTTCTTCGTGAGGTCGGCATGTTCTGATTTAAATGAAAGATGCTAACCTATTAATGACTAAAATAGATATGAAATTATACAAATCGATTTCAGAGGAAAAGTAGACCCTGACCGAATTACTGCTAACGGAACAAGTTTTAATGCTAGTTTTGCCGTTGAAAATAGTGGCGTCGCCTTTCAACATTTTTTTTAATAAAAAACTGAATCTGTTACTGGGGTAGCGACGTTGGTCAGGGTAGCCCCTGTCGAAAAGTAAAGATGACCTACACTCATTATCATGTGTGATAACTACCATGGGTCAGTACATGCCATGTATACTCTTTTTTTACTAACTTTTATATCTGGTCAGATTTTTGGGGCAAATTAGTGAAAAAGCGGTTTTTTGCACATTTTTCATTAAAGAGAAATGTCAGAAACAATCGCTGTTGGACAGTTGTTATACATACATACACACAAAATTTCAGTATGGTTTTAGCATCTGCGAATTTTCCATTTAAATATTACAGTTGAATTTGTCTTCCCATTTTAGTGTTTTCTGTCGGTTTTATGTATGTACTCGCATTAAGAATCATTTTTCACAATGGCATGCTCAAAATTTTGTTTTGACCGTCGGCATTTCGTGCAAACATTATGCACATTACAACCGAATTTTATTCAAGTCACTCTCCGTGTATATTTTGGTTGCTACCGAAGTTTGCAAGTGATAAAAACAACTGGTACAAGGGACAACTTGGACTTATTTAGTTCTTCGTAAATCTTCTTCGTAATTATTTGGGTGACAAATGTCGGTTTTTTTTTTTTTTTTTGTAAATTCACATTTTCTTACTCACCGTGCTGCACCTATGAAACTTGACGCACATTTCTTCTTCTTTAGCATACTGCCACAACGTCCCATTTTGGAACTAATCTTTATTGAAAATTACCAAACATTTCCTTTGAATTTGCACGATTTTGGCTAACCATCCATTTTAATAGCTGACTAGCCTGAGTCCCTCGGCCCGACCTCGAACAGCCTGTCGAAACAATTCAAAAACACCTGCAAGCACAACCCGATGACCATGCGTAAGCAGTTCAAGGCCTGGTAGATCAAACCTAAACAGCTGATCTGTAGGGAGCACACCACTAAATCAATGCGCCATTTGTGCAACCCTACTGAGTTCCGGTAAAATACAGAAAGTTTTTGAGGTATAATGGGCTGCTCTTTGGACTAATAATCAGAAAGAGTAGCGAATGATAACTTAAATAAAAGTGTAAAGCCTGTGCATGAATTTGAATCACTAAAAAAGTCGCATTTTTATAATTATCGAGAAAATAGGTCCGCGAAATAAAAAATGGGCAGAAACGGGTTTACAGTCATGAGAGCATGTCAAAAACAGTGAGGGCGCTGTTTAGCGGCTCCTACCGGGAAAACGAGACGGAAGACTACCCATACATTGAAACATATGTTAAACTTTCATCGATTTGCAATCGACTGGTTATCCTTAAATTTCTCAGAATGTGCCGAAAAGGCCTCAAAACGAGCAAATAAAACTGGTGTTTTTACACGTATTTCAATGGGACAATTATTTAGTGGTGTGCGCCCTTCGAAGGGCCTAGGAGTAAAACCGTGCTTTTCAGAGATTCAGCCAAAATTGAAATGGCTTTTGATTCAATTGCAGTTTTTTCGATTTAAATAGATAGTTTATATGTTAGTGAATATATTTAATGCGTTTTAGATGCAAATTGCGCTAAGATTATTCCCCCCAGAGGCCTTCAAAGTTCAAGAAATTGCCACAAATTGTGTGAAAACAAGATTTCTTGGATTTAAAGCAATTTGGGCTTAAGGTGACAAATCGGTGCGTGCCGTTTAAAGCTGCCAAATCTTGGTTTTATATGGGCGGGGGGTGATTGTTATAAATCATTAACAGTAGACCCATGCAATTGTGAAACGTGATTTACTCTCATTTAAAACCGAATTTCATCAGATGGAAGGTTAAAAACTATCTAGAGAATTGGAATTTAATGCAAATATAGAAGAATAAGCATGAATGGTCAAAATGTTGAAAATTTGCCTATTTTCGGAATCCACCATGTAACTTTGAAAAGGAATTTCTCTTGAAGTGAATGTCACAGAGCAATTCTGTTTCGAGCGTTTTACTCAAAACATTTTATATTTCAAGAAAAAGATAAAAGAATTAAATTTTATGAACATCAGAAACCCAAACCGTGCTTTTCAGAGATTCAGCCAAAATTGAAATGGCTTTTGATTCAATTGCAGTTTTTTCGATTTAAATAGATAGTTTATATGTTAGTGAATATATTTAATGCGTTTTAGATGCAAATTGCGCTAAGATTATTCCCCAGAGGCCTTCAAAGTTCAAGAAATTGCCACAAATTGTGTGAAAACAAGATTTCTTGGATTTAAAGCAATTTGGGCTTAAGGTGACAAATCGGTGCGTGCCGTTTAAAGCTGCCAAATCTTGGTTTTATATGGGCGGGGGGTGATTGTTATAAATCATTAACAGTAGACCCATGCAATTGTGAAACGTGATTTACTCTCATTTAAAACCGAATTTCATCAGATGGAAGGTTAAAAACTATCTAGAGAATTGGAATTTAATGCAAATATAGAAGAATAAGCATGAATGGTCAAAATGTTGAAAATTTGCCTATTTTCGGAATCCACCATGTAACTTTGAAAGGGAATTTCTCTTGAAGTGAATGTCACAGAGCAATTCTGTTTCGAGCGTTTTACTCAAAACATTTTACATTTCAAGAAACAGATAAAAGAATTAAATTTTATGAACATCAGAAACCCTTGAAGGGAGCACAACACTAAATCAATGCGCCATTTGTGCAACCCTACTGAGTTCCGGTAAAATACAGAAAGTTTTTGAGGTATAATGGGCTGCTCTTTGGACTAATAATCAGAAAGAGTAGCGAATGATAGCTTAAATAAAAGTGTAAAGCCTGTGCATGAATAAAAAATCAAAAAAAAGTCGCATTTTTATAATTATCGAGAAAATAGGTCCGCGTATTAAAAAATGGGCAGAAACGGGTTTACAGTCATGAGAGCATGTCAAAAACAGTGAGGGCGCTGTTTAGCGGCTCCTACCGGGAAAACGAGACGGAAGACTACCCATACATTGAAACATATGTTAAACTTTCATCGATTTGCAATCGACTGGTTATCCTTAAATTTCTCAGAATGTGCCGAAAAGGCCTCAAAACGAGCAAATAAAACTGGTGTTTTTACACGTATTTCAATGGGACAATTATTTAGTGGTGTGCGCCCTTCGAAGGGCCTAGGAGTAAAACCGTGCTTTTCAGAGATTCAGCCAAAATTGAAATGGCTTTTGATTCAATTGCAGTTTTTCGATTTAAATAGATAGTTTATATGTTAGTGAATATATTTAATGCGTTTTAGATGCAAATTGCGCTAAGATTATTCCCCAGAGGCCTTCAAAGTTCAAGAAATTGCCACAAATTGTGTGAAAACAAGATTTCTTGGATTTAAAGCAATTTGGGCTTAAGGTGACAAATCGGTGCGTGCCGTTTAAAGCTGCCAAATCTTGGTTTTATATGGGCGGGGGGGTGATTGTTATAAATCATTAACAGTAGACCCATGCAATTGTGAAACGTGATTTACTCTCATTTAAAACCGAATTTCATCAGATGGAAGGTTAAAAACTATCTAGAGAATTGGAATTTAATGCAAATATAGAAGAATAAGCATGAATGGTCAAAATGTTGAAAATTTGCCTATTTTCGGAATCCACCATGTAACTTTGAAAGGGAATTTCTCTTGAAGTGAATGTCACAGAGCAATTCTGTTTCGAGCGTTTTACTCAAAACATTTTATATTTCAAGAAAAAGATAAAAGAATTAAATTTTATGAACATCAGAAACCCAAGGGAGCACACCACTAAATCAATGCGCCATTTGTGCAACCCTACTGAGTTCCGGTAAAATACAGAAAGTTTTTGAGGTATAATGGGCTGCTCTTTGGACTAATAATCAGAAAGAGTAGCGAATGATAGCTTAAATAAAAGTGTAAAGCCTGTGCATGAATTTGAATCACTAAAAAGTCGCATTTTATAATTATCGAGAAAATAGGTCCGCGTATTAAAAAATGGGCAGAAACGGGTTTACAGTCATGAGAGCATGTCAAAAACAGTGAGGGCGCTGTTTAGCGGCTCCTACCGGGAAAACGAGACGGAAGACTACCCATACATTGAAACATATGTTAAACTTTCATCGATTTGCAATCGACTGGTTATCCTTAAATTTCTCAGAATGTGCCGAAAAGGCCTCAAAACGAGCAAATAAAACTGGTGTTTTTACACGTATTTCAATGGGACAATTATTTAGTGGTGTGCGCCCTGTACCTGACCGGTCAGATGTTTGGTCAGCTGATCCAATTTACAATTTAGTCTCGTAGTCTCATATACACTGTTTCTACCCGTACAAATCAACTGAAGAAAAAGTGCATTGTAAAATCGAATGTCTGTGTGAAATTTATATACTGTAACGAGGTTGGATCAGCTGTTGGTTTGTTTACTTCTGCTCCGATCAGATATCAGATGAGATGTTCGTTCAGTGAAAATTATAACTTCTATGCAGTTGTGATGTGAAGTGACATGATATTTTACCTTTTTTGAACCTAGTATAAACTACGTCATGCATGTTGTTATATTGTAAGCTTTCTAAAAATTAGTAAACTGCAACTTCCTGGTTTTGTAATTGTATATCGATTCAGACATGGGCATGACTCATTTCACATGCCCTGTATTGGATATTGCATGAGTGTCAACATTTTACAACAAACAAGGCTTCACAGTTAAAGCCATATTATAACATTTTCATACAAAATAGATTAGCATTTCTTGGCCATAAATGTTACTTTTTACTGTCAGATATGTGGCCATCCACCACGAAGTGCCACGGCTCTAGATCATTTTCTGTTTATTGCAGATTTTGAAAGAATTCACTTTCAGCTTTAAAATGACACCTCAACCAGCTTTATCTGACATCTGGAAGTGATGTTATGGTTCATCAAAGGTCAAATTCCTACTATATTTTACATAGAAATCCATAAACTGTTTTTGATTGTATCTCAAAATGGAAAATGCTGACTTTACGACCAGTTTGTGGTGGATGGGCACATATATCCCCTTTTATTTGTGATCCGAACAACTCACGACAAAGCAAAGAAAATTTAAATTTACTTCCAGCGCATATGTCGCCAATACGCTCCACTCGTTCGGTCATGTTATGGTACGACCCTTTGTGTAGATCACCATCCCGCACGCCGTGTACGCATTACTATGTGTAATGAGTAATGACCATCGTATGCGTTCAACTAATATTTCCATCGTAATAATAAAAAACGCAGGTTCCTTCGTTTTATTCAAAATCTTGGATTTTTGACAAAACTACACAGCACCTAGAGTCTTGATTTTTGCAGGGTATATTGGTTTAAGGGGGTACTACACCCTTGGCCAATTTTGTGCCTATTTTTGCATTTTTCTCAAAAATAATAGCGCATTGGTGAGAAGTAAGATGTATATTATAGGGGCAAGGACTACAACTACTGCACTGAAAATTCAGCAACTCAAGACAAGTAGTTATTGATTTATTGATCAAATATTGGTTTCCCTCATTTTTGACTGTAACTCCACAACTGTTGTCTGTGCAGAAATAAAATTTACAGTGCAATAGTTGTACTCCTTGCCCCTATAATATACATATCTTACTTGTCACCAATGCGCTATAATTTTTGAGAAAAATGCAAAAATAGGCACAAAATTGGGCAGGGGTGTAGTACCCCCTTAATAAAGTACAATATAATTGTGTAAAAAAATTTTTTTTTTAAATCAGCGAGGGCGTCATTCTCAGTAAATGTTATAATATGTCTTTAAAGGAGGATTTCGTGATCCTAGCATTTGACATTTTTCAGTATATATCCACGAAAAAAAATTCAGTTGATTCGGATTTATTTGCGAGTTATGCATGATTATGTGAATTACACTGTTCCATAGGCCACTGTTGTAATTTCGTTCTGGTATACCAGATGGAAAATCAAATTTGACGATATTTTTGTTAAACGAATTAATCTGCCAGAAATTTTTGGTACATAAACATTATAGTGGTATAAAAATCTCAACTTTTTTGGAAACAAGTGGGGGATGAGGCTGTGGATCACGACATGTCCTTAAACAATTAGATACACCATCTGCATTGGTCATCCACCATTCATGTCTGCAATATATAGCTCAATATAGGCCTATAGAACACATGGATGTTAATTAATTCCAAGTGCCCAATAATAATCTCATGAATGTTCATATGCAGATTTTTAAAGGTCTGCAGCTGCTATCTGCAAATATAATTTTGTAATTTGAAATGTTTGAGCATGAGTTTTGTTTGCTTAGTAAGAGTGGGATTAAAAGTTAAACATGACCTAAACAAAAATGTCTGAAATTATTGTATTGCTGTATGTGCTATCTTCTTTTCATAGCCCAGCTATAGAACACCAACAGGGTATTTTATAACCACTTCTAAGAAAACACATGCACATGCTGCAGAAATGATGCTCCTTTATATTATCAATCATTGGGATTGCCTTTTAACCCATACTACTCTATTTGTCTCAATATTTGAGTGCAAATTGTGAGTGCAAACACCACTCTGACCCTCCTTAAATGTATTGTTTGAGTTCATTTTATCACGTCAATGAATTAACATCATTGTTATCAGACGTGTAGCTGTAGGTTAATCAGAACAGTGGGGGCACAGCCTTTGCAATGCAACCGGCTATGGGAGGGGATACCAAATTTTCCCCCAGGAAATTTACCTTTCTAATCAGGATATGAGTTACAAACATGCCACTAGCAACATGCATTTAACACTAGGTCTTAGGTAAAGTTTGGGTGTGTAAAATTCAAAAACCTGGGTGTGTAAATTTAAGATTTGTGTACAAAGTATAGACCACGCGTGGGCAAAAACTGGGTGTGTATTTTCAAATTTAAACACAGTCTTCCTACATGGCTGGCTGCATAGTTCATACATGCAAGCCCTTGATTTGATGTAACATTTATATATCAATAGTCCATCACCACACTAGGTACACACAAAATTGTGATTTTTTTTTTGACTTAAAATAATTTTGACTTGGACACTCGATGTACGTACTGATGGTCCATGATTAGGGGAGGAGCACTGGAATTGTTACAATGGACCATATGGAACGGAATAGTTACTGGTTATACAATAAATATTGATTGATCTATATTAGGAAACAGTGAATTCCATTACCCCCAAGTTTCACTGTAGAATACAGGCATACAATTTTCCCTTGGACATCAGTTGTGGGAAATCTACCTCGAGGCCCAAACTCTCCAGACCACCTTGGGGCAATAGTCTGTACAATTTCTATCATGAGCAACTAATAGATTGTATTTGTACTATAATCAGGCCTGGAAACAATGGGGAATTCAGGAATCACATTCCTAAGGAATTTGGTAATCTAGAGGGAAACTGTGCTTTTTTTTGGATAAAAAAATACATATATAATGGTGGGAAATCCTGATATTTTGGAGGGAAATAATTTTTTTCCAGGCCTGTGTATAATGCCGCTAACCTCTTGGTCATTTGGGTGTACACATAGCATAAACTGGGAATAATACAATGAAGACACTTGATCACAACCTTGAACTTATCATAATCTTTTAATATAATTCATCACCATTTGTAATAAATATACATTTGTTGAACATGATTACTGATATTATTAAAATTACTGACATTATTTCTGTACATATCATATCCTTATGAACACGGCAGAGTGCCAAATGACAGTTCATCATAATATAAATTGTCCCCCCTTTAACATGTGAATTAAAATTGGAAACAGATTCCTGTAAGGCAAAAAAAAAAAATTATGGGCCCGAACGACCCAGATTTTCCATTTTGGGAGGATATTTTTTTTATTTGGGGGCCAAAATTTATTGATTTTCACTGACAATTTTTGAAAGTATTCAGAACATTTTCAAAATATGTTTGCCAAAGAAATAGAACAAATTAATTCTTGCCAAATGTTCCAAGCTTTTGGTGATATTTGGGTCATTTTAGCCTTTTGGAAAAGCAGTGCTAGACACTGAATGTTGTATGAAATAAATAAAGCTTAAAAAAAATATAGGCCTAATTAATGAATTAATTAACAAAAATAAAAATCCTGACCAAACCTTTCATACTTGAGAAGTCCATCCACCAGTAAAACATGAGGTTTTTTTCATCCCTAATGGTTACATGTTTGTAAAGGGACACACCATTTGATACTCAGGGGGGGGGGAGTAGGAAGTTGGAGTCGGGGGAAGAAAAACTTCCTACCCCCACCCTGCGAATCTAATGGTGCGTCCCTAATGTACATATCCCATGAGTAGGGGTTCTCAGATAATGCTTGGTACACATGCCCTTTCCAGAAACCTATTCAAGATTATAAGACAGTTTGATTCTGATAACCCTTAGGAGTCATCACGGGACTAGCATGGATACCAAAACAAAATCCAATTTGCCAGCAAAGTGGTTACATTTTTGGTAACTGGATCACACACCTTTTGGAATTGGTAGTACATGCCATAGACTTTGTGTTTTGATAATTTCGATCGTGGTGCAGAACTCAAGTGTGATCAAGTTGGCATAGTGATAATCGGATTACACATCACTTCGCTTGACACCATTTTGAAGAGACTGTTTCCTTATATATCGGGGGGAAATATCATTTTATGTCTCAAAGCTTGCACAGATCTAGAAATCAAGTGAAGAGTGCTATTCCCCCCAACTCAAACTAATCAGAATAAGTTACATGAATTCTTATAATGCATAAAATATTTTCGATAATTGAAAGTGTCATTTTAGAAGTTCACAACATATTTTCCAACAAATGCTTCAAACATTTTGACCTACGTTTTTGTGAAAAGAAATGCGCACTGCAAGATGAATGTGGTGAACAAGACTCATATTCAATAAGGAGTCTTGCCAAGAACCACTGCAGTCCCACCCAAACCTTTTCTAACTGACAGCCTAATGTTAATAACCCCAATAGAACCTCTCTCTGATTAATACCCAGGGGCCACTCAAGTTCCACAGTGTACACATCCATTACCAAAGATTTTCAAAACATACCCTATAAAAACAGGATTTGTCCTTTTGAGCAAAATACACCCCTTTACAGGAATTTAACTCGGTTGTGCAACAAATTTTCCCCTAAACCAGTGAGATTGTACCTGAAAGATACCCTTAGGAGTATTTGTTCAGTAAAGATATCACCCTTACAGGTTTATGATAAAATAAACCCTAGTACATGTTTTTGTTTATAATTTTCTAATATTTATGTTAGGGTTATGTTCCTTATGCAAAACATGCCATGGAAACTCGCTTTGTGAATAGCGGGATCATTAAAATTCGCATCTTTCTGGGCACTTGTGTATATTTTGAAACTGCAGTTGCTCCCTGTGAATTAATATAAGAGCTAAAACTGTTTGTATTATTTCTTCTTTAAACTGGGACACAATTACATGTAATCAGTTAAATACCACAATAAATCATCTGTTCATCCTTGAGGTCACCTAAAATACTGTGAAATACATGTATGGGCTTCTCACTGATACTAGTACCAAAATCTCCAATCTGAATGAAGAAAAAGAGGGCCTTTAAACTGATTACAGACACATTATCTCAATTATCAGTTATCACTTGCTTGTTCATGTAATATGAAAAACTATCAACATTTGGTTTAAATTGGATTTGCAGAGACCAAAGGCTGTGAATGTGATACATACCCATACACCTGTGAGCATTGCTATATTGTTTCATACTGCATAGGAACAAACAAGGGATATACTCATTTTTATAGTAGATAGCTTTACTGGGATCATCATTGATAAAATATGCCAACATTACAAAACAGCAAAGTTGGAATTAAACTTACTGTCAATCAAACTCAGAAACAGTTTATGATTTGTCATCATATAGTTTAGTGTTTCACTTTCACACATATAAGTTCATCTTCAAAGTTAGGTTTTATGCACAAATCAATTGTAGTCCTGGGGGCGGGATAGCGGGACCTACCCGGGATGTAATTTTGGAAACTGTTACAAACATGTTACAGTCCGGCTTTGTCCCCCGAGGGCGGGCACTATTTCTGTGTACATTCTGGGGTACATCCCTGGCCAAGTCCCCGCCCCTAGCCCCGGGCACCATGTTCGAAGTCCCCACGAGTGTTTCCCCCGCATACGACCCGGCACAGTTGTGAGTACTCTTCTATTACGTCCCGGGTACACTCCCAGTGTAGATCCCGGCCTGTTTTCGAGGCATTACATCCCCGTACACTCCCCCACTATGTCCTCGGACTGCGGGGACACATTGAGCTGTTACATCCCCGGCCAAGTCCCGGCCATCCAGGGGCCTGGCAATAGCGGGATTTGTGCATTAGTAACTAGAAACTTCTTTTGCTTGGGTGAAGTGTCTGTAATTCCATTTCTCCGGGCACCAGATGAATCAACCTCACTTTGGTCTGTTTTTAAACCTTATCAAAGGCTGTGGTGAGTTTAATGATCGTCACATGCCAAATAGTTGATTAATTTCTGACTTTTATTATAAATACATGTTTGTTGAAGCTCCTAAAATAAAATGGTTAATTCAAACCATGCAATACACACAGAATGCCCTTGTCAGCATGCTACACGCACAGAGGAACATGCACTGTGCTGACTATGCTCTGTGCAATACAAAAATACACTCATTAATATGGCAATTACTTGACTATCAACAATAGCATTGATATAACTACTAATGATAATACAGAATGCCTACAAAAGGGATATATACAAGGTATAACAAAATAAGTTTACCATTAACTTTTGGTTGTTAAGTTGACCAGGTGTGTAGCCAGATATATGTGGCTGCTAAGGGCTGTTATTTTCTTGGGCAGGGACGGGTCATGATTATGTTGGTGACCAGAGTCAATTTTTATGAACCCCCTCCATCGTGGGCTGAACATTTTGTGGCACCCCCCCTCCCCAATTTTAGGCAGAATATTTTTATGACCACCCTTCTGCACGCATACCAGAAACAAATTGTCCAAAAAAAATTAGGAAATGTGTGCTTGATGGAAAGGTGACCACAGTACGGAAACATTTGTCGTTGTAACTAAAGATGGTGCAAAATGTGTGGTGGAGAGTGTAAATATGCATGTAGGGCAGTCCGGCACCCAAAATGTTTAATAGTCACATGCCCTTACACTTGGTTTCAGAGAAGTATGGCAGCTTGCTCAGATTGATGCGAGCACCCGTTAATGAGGGACATAATGCAGAGCTTTGTTTGTGCCAACCAACGTTTTGATGCGTAATTGGCCAATCAGATTACCGCATCTGTTGTTGTTATGATTGTCAGATGATTGAATCAGCTAATCAGAACCCTATTTCTGTGTTTACACCGTGCACACTCTCAAAATGTAAACAAGTGCTGTTCTTCTTTCACAGAAACTGTAGTAATTTTATAACCTTCCTATTTTTGGTATCTCCCTATTTTTGGTATAAAAAAAAATTTGACCCTCACTATTCTTTGGTATACAATTGTTATGACCCCAAGTATATTCATGAACCTTTCTGAAGAAAATGACAGCCCATAAATTCACAAAACAGTTGCCTTTAATGTAAAGGTCATTCAGCATGTTTAAGCCAACCTGAAGCATTCAACCTTGTTCACCTCAACCACTTATATTGTCATTATTGGAGGTCAAGCTTCACCTCAGCTTACTTTCACCTTTTGCTCACAAATGTAAAGTCAACTTTCACTTTATAAAACATGCATCAAAAAGGTTTTCCATTGTCTCACTATTCATGCGTTCAATTTGTCACCACCATCAGTTCACAATGATGCCTGATGAAAGCAAAAGCCAAGTTTAACCTTGATCATATGAATGCTTTTAATAGTTCAAGCTGCTCCTAGTAGCTCATTTGACAAATCAAAACTTAGTCATTGTAAAGCGGTATCCAAGAAGAAGAAGAAGAAGAAAGTGGTGAAGCTTGGTGTGGCTTGAGGAAAGTAGCTCCAAGTTTTGTGGGATAGAAAAACCTGTAAATGTATTCCTTATTTTTAAGATGCAGGCTTTTGTAACAGTAGCCACATCCAGTTTTGAAGCAAGTGTGAAGTGTGCGTGCTGTGGACAGAACAAAAATACAATTATTATTGACATATACCTCTGTGAAATTCCTAAAACACTATTTCCAAATCAATGTGTAAATTGTCAACAAGAAATCAAGGGCTCAGCAACACAACATCTTAACTCAAAATAGCATACCTGCCAACCCTAAGACCTCACAAATAGGGACAAATGTGAGAAAAAAATCTGAAAATAGGGACATTCCTGAATTTTCTATACCTTACTGCAGTCATATTTTTGCAAAAATAGGGACACATGGTAAAATTGCTCTCTTTTATGCTATTTGTTTCTGTAAAAATAGGGACAGTCCCTATTAAATAGGGACAGTTGGCAGGTATGAAATAACTAGTTTGAGTGTACTGTGTAAATACAAACCATGATGTACATATGATTTTGTGTCCATTAAAAGTAGGCACTGACAGCTTAATTTTCATATCATTATCAAAATCTCATTTTCACCACAAATGGAGTTAAGATACTGTGGCGCTTTAATTGGGGGGTGCCACCCCAGCCCCACCTTTCCTAGTTCCGGAAAACTGATTTTGCTTCTAGTTATTTGTATTAACTGCAATCCACAAAATTACCAAGTGTTAATTATGGTATTTACCTATATAATTCCACGTTTTACCCTGTCCGTATGTACACCATGCTTGCACTCATCGTGAACTTGGGATGTAATATTTTGCACACAAGAGAAAAAAGCCATATCCCAGTAAGGGCCAAAATTTATCTCAGTTTTGATAAGCATGCAACCATGGCAATCAGAGACATGCAGTGGCATAGCTAGGGGCAGGGTGACACATGCCCTGGGCGCCAGGTTTTGAAATGATGATAGATTAAAAAGGTGTTGATGAAAATATAAACTTTCTCAAATTACATAAACCAAATGAAATACCGGTACCTGTTATTAATGTTTCTTTTTGTAGTGTATCTATTGAGGTACAAGCTGTGAAAAGTTTGTATCCTTGCCCTGGGCACCACAACCCCATACATGTAGCTCACGCCACTGGACATGCAACATAAAAAGAAATATATACTGGAATAACTGTTCTTACCTACAATGGCTTTCTAGTGTCAGTGGTGTGTGCCATTCATGGTCTTGTTTGATCACATCTAAACCTGTTCTGCCCCACTGTAAAAATCATCCATTCTACATAGTTTTGCAAACTATTTATGTCTTCTCCATATCCAGTATACTTGGAAACACATTGACCACTGCCATGCCTGGAGTAAGCTCTGCCATCTGGAAGTAGTAAAACAGTAAAACAATTCTGTATAATTATAACACTTACTGCCAAAATTGTGGGCTGTCATTTTCTTCAGAAGGGGGGCTCAAATATACGGGGGGCAAAAATTTTAGCCTTTTTCGGGGGGTAAGGTGTATTGGTAGTGGGGGTCATAAAATTTTGTTGCCGAGATAGAGGGGTTGCAATTGTATTGATGCCGACTTTTTGTAAATGTGGGGCCCCCATTTCCAAAGTGTCATAACAATGCAAAAACTGTCCCGCAATGCATTGCAAACTTCCAATGCTGATTGGGCTTATTGTAAAATGTACACAATAAATTCCCACTGTAGCACGATAGACACCCATATGATAAAGGCCCGGAACAAGGCCTGACGGTGGGATATTTCTCACTTAGATCCATTCTTCCCATTGGTTGCTTAATTGGCGATATTTAGCTGTTCCATCTCACCCCTCGGACACGAAGGGGGACGATGACCTTAGGCTTTCTAATCAATAGGGAAATCACAAAACAATACATGCCATAATTTATTAGATAAATACGGTACCTATTGATCAAACAATTAACGTTTGATTTCTTGCAGGGGGATTTCTTAAGCAAATTGGTATTTTCTGTGAAAATTGACTTGAACTCGAGCTTGAACTGAAAAGCCCTGTACAAACCAATGTTACGCTACTTACATGTACATGGTTCGGCCATGCACTATGTGCGGGGATAGCCTCGAACTGGCAGCTTACATGAATGGGAATTAAACCAGTTTCCCCTTGTTTTCCCGAATTTCTCCATTCAGTGATTTGCTCATCCGGACGATCGTAAAAAAATCTTAATTCAGATTTTGGTACCTTTGTTAATTGTCATAGATAAAAATGTAAACATAGCCTGCAGTGGTTCAGCCGAAAGCCATGTATTTTAAGACAATATATACATTTTACACAGATCTGTAATTCTAAATTATAGCGACATGTATTTGAATGGGGCTTCCACAGCCTTCCAGCAATGCCGTTTTCTTCATTTTTTGCCAAATTTGTCATTTCAAAAATACCACATGATAAGGGGGCTGGCATTCTTCGGAAGGGGGGGGCCCAAATATGTCGGTGACCAGAGTCAATTTTTTTATGACCCCCCTATCGCGGGCAAATTTTTTTAATGACCCCCCCCTATCGCGGGTCAAAATTTTTTATGACCCCCACCTTCCAACTACACAGACTCAAGAAAAATTATTTGTCGCTGGAACTATGACACGGAGAAAGTGTGCGGAGCCCGTTCCAAAGAAAATGCCAGCCCCCTAATTTGAATGACTTATCCTTGACTTTTAAGCAATTTATAAATCATTTTCATTTTTGTAAACGCTGGGATCACTGAATGGGTCTTTAACAACATTTCCTCTCCTGGTTCAACAAAAAAATTTGTGTTCCCCTCAAGATCCCAAAAAATTTTGGGTACCTCGATCCTCAAAATGACCATCCCCTGTCGTAAATAATGATCGCTCCCTATAAGTACTGTAGGTATGAGAGGCAAACCTTAGTTAACACATTTGCTTGTCAGCCAAATTCGCCTAGACCAGGGCCCAAACACAATAGATATTTACTTAGAAATGTATTTTAGAACAGCTAGGTCAAGGAAACCTACATAAATATGTTGTCTATACTTCACTTGACCCAAATGATTTTTTATGGTGATGAGACACTCACACATGTAATTTTAGAGGATTTTGATAGCAGTTCCACATAGAAAAGCTGCTATCATCATGAGACTAAGATCTAGAAACACCACAGAAACGCTGTTTTGTTAGCTGAATCTTTTTGATGAAAGTCAATCTTTGACAATATGTAACTTTGCTACGGAAAGTGCTATGACAAAAAGGTTTCAGTTTTGGCTTTCTTTACTCAATGGCTTTAATTTGATATATAAAATGATGCAGTTTGATGGCAAATTTTAATTCACCTTTCATACCTACTACATCATACATGTATATTAAATTAGCATGCTATGATGCTATAAATACATGTACTATAAGTTATAGGTATGCTAGGTGAATTCAAATTTGCCATCAAACTGCATCATTTTATATATCAAATTAAAGCCCTTGAGTAAACAAAGCCAAAATGAAACCCTTTTTTCATAGCACTTTCCGTAGCAAAATTACATCTTGTCAAAGATTGACTTTCATCAAAAGATTCAGCTAGCAAAATTCCCATAACGGCATTTCGGGGTGTTTCTAGATCTTAGTCATGGAAGTCTTAATATGCTGGTTTCATACTACCCTGCCGCTTGCCGCTGAGCGGCGTGGCGCACGCACATTGCAGACAAACGGACACAATAAAGGCTTGTCATTGGTTGAAACGTCCTGCCGCTTGCCGCTGCGGCAAGCGGCAGGAAAGTATGCTGGAGGCTTTAGTCTTTATTTATAATTATAGCAGCTTTTTTTAATGGAACTGCTATCAAAATCCCTCTAAAATTCCATGTGCGATTGTCTTATCACCATAAAAAATCATATATTTGGGTCAAGTGAAGTATAGAAAACATATTTATGTAGGTTTCCTTCTTCGGCCAGTTGTTTTAAATTTCTATGTAAATTTGCATTGACATTTTCGGCGAATTTGGCTGACTAGCAAATGTGTTAACTAAGGTTTGCCTAGACTCGCTGAGTCTCATGGACGCCGTTCCTATGTCCATCAGACTCGTATTTCCCATTTTGGATGTCAATGGGAAATACACACTTAACGATTTGCGCCGGTTAGAAACTTGAAAAAAAATCTTTAAAATTTTATCAATGTATATAAAAGTGGTACCAACCTTATGGTGCTTGCTAATTTAAGACTCGGTTGAAACAAAATTAAGGATCGAAAGCATTTTAGTGTCCAAAAAGGCAAAATTATCGTCAAAGTTGTGCCGAAATCGGCACCCTTGCGAAGGGTTCAGAATTCGAATCGGGAACGAAAATATCCGATCTTTGCGATCAAAAACACAAAATTACAATTTTAAACATACTATTGGCAAAAGACATTATTACCAAACAATACAGAATAGAAAATTTGACATCATTTTCTCAAAAAAAAAAAAAAATTTGCTCACTAGACATCGAAAAAGTACGCAATCCAATTCCCGTTCAAACGCGTGGGAAACTGAAAGTGCGATAATCGTGACTAGGTTTGCCTGGGGCCGGGCTGGGATAAGCTTAACTGAAAACACGTCACACTTTGATATTTGTAGAAGTACTTACTTCAAAAGGATATAGCTGCTAAAGACGCCTCTTTCTTTCTCCGTGATCGAAAAGTAATATTGGTGGATGAATTTCACTAGAATTTAGACAGAATAGCCGATGATGAGGAGAGCGTGGCCTAGCGGTTAAGGCGTAGGACTGTGAATCCAAGGGTCAAGGGTTCGAATCCCAGGTCCGGCTCTTTGTGTCCTTGAGCAAGGCACTTCACTCTACTTGCTTAGTGCTTCGGAGGGCACTTTAAGCTGTCGGTCCCGTGTACATGCATATTTTCTCACATTAATGTAGTGTGCACGTAAAAGAACGTCACAGGCTATTCGAAAAGAGCAGGGGATCATCCCGGTACTGTTGACTGTACTTCAAAATACACTCAATCTACTCTAGGTTCCAGAGTAAAAATAAGTACAGCTTGTCTGTACGCAGTGCGATAATACTCATACATATGAGGTAGGCACTTACAAGGAAGAAGAAGAAGATGCTTTATGGGTATCAGTACGTACAGCCACAGCACAGCCCGAGAAAAAAAGATAGAGAAGCGACACTCCGTACAATTAACGTGCAGACGGCCTATACCGATGTGAGGACAGAAAATGTGACTCTCGTGCTAGTCTCGGGCGCGGGCCAGACTGTATGCGGTATAAACAACCACATAATTAACTGGTTGTGTAGGAGACTAGCACGAGAGTCACATTTTTCTGTCCTCCGGAGTGTCGCGGTCCTGGCACAGCTGAATCAGCGACAAGCAGAGGGAGCGTAACCAAACTGGTTGCAGAGGAGACTATGTATAGAAAGCCAATGCTGCCATAAATTTCGTTTTTTAATTGAAAGAGATGAAATTCCCCTCAAATTCGTATTTCAAAAAGGAAATTTATAATTTTATCTGGCTGACCTGATAGTTTATGATCCACTTAAACAAAATAATGCAAAAAATTTTTTTGGAAAAATTATTGGAGGGGTCTTGGACCTAGCCCATTCTACTTCCCTTAAGTTCCCCAAAATTGAAACTCAAATGAAATTTCAGTCCTTAATTAATACAGAGATTACGTGAAAAAGTTAAAAATTCCAAACGTCTTTAGCTTAGGAACCGGGATCCATCCGGCTGGTATAAACCTGTATGACATCTCAGTAATATAGGCCATATAGAAAAGGTTTTTAAGGTCTTCTTCCGGGTGCACAATACTAAAAAAAATTCCTACACTTTGTATACAAAATGCCCCTGTTCAAATGGCTCTATACCTTTGCACAGATTTTTTGTGAGACCTGAAAGCACATCAGGCATATCGAAAATTTTGAATACGGAGGATGTCCTTCTGATATTTATAAATTCGATTTAGTCGCGATACAATAAAACAAATTAGGGCAAATTATTAAAAATTGCAACTTTTGACATTTAACAGTCCTCAAAGTAAACTTAATAAATCGAATGACATGTACCGTATTCGTTCCAATAAGCGCCCGTGCCCTAATAAGCGCCCACCCATGAAATTTCCAATTTGCTATACCATCAGTGTTGAAGTGACAGATAGACGTCGATACGGTGAAATAGCTGATGAGGACTACAAGTCCTGTGTAAACTTGCAATACATTTTCTACATCAGAATTGCTACTAGAACGTCTCAGGAATAAAACATACATAAATTTGTCTCTATTCAACACCCCTTACGAAAAAATTAGGTAAACTAGGTAAAAAATAAGCGCCCACCCAAAATGACTTTGTTAAGCGCCCTGGGCGCTTATTGGAATGAATACGGTACCGGTACTAAAAGGGCATTTCGTGATTCAAAGCCTAATCCGGTCATCCCCACTTTTCTCCGAAAAAGTTGAGATTTTTATACCACTGGAAACCTCTGGCTACATACTGTTTATGTACCAAAATTTTCTTGCAGATTAATTTGTTTAGCAAAAATATCGTCAAATTTAAATTACAACAATGGCCTATATAGACCAGTATCATAGGCCTACACATAATCATGCATAACTCGCTAACGCAAAATCGGAATCAACTGAAATTTTGGGAATACGCTTTTTTCGTGGATTATTAACTACCGGTATTGATAAATATCATAAAAAGAGGATGATAGGATCACGAAATCCTAATTTAAGTGTATGTACCTGGGATGGATGAAAAGCCGACCATCAATTGAAAGTTTTGACCTTTCATATTGAAGATATAGATTTTTCCCACATATCATTAAATTTATACAATTTACTTCGAGGACTGTTTCAAAAATATCGATATTTAATGATAATCATTTGCCATAAAATATTATGTATATGTATATAAAATATTAGTAGGCCCTATATCGAATTTCACAAAATAAATATTATTTGATATTAGAAGGACATTCCTCGTATTCAAAATGCAATTAGATATCTGATGTGCTCTCAGTAGTTCGCAAGGCAAACTTAAAAAAACCGGGCAAAACAGACGTGTCATTTATCGGTATGACATTTTCGTTATTGACGCTGCCCTATTTTAAGTTTGCACAGAAGAGGCATCTCAGATTTAGTGCGTCGATTGTCAGTAAAATGCACATATACTCACTCTAAATTGTTCATCAAACTAATCCTGCGTTACTTATTAAAAGAACCATATGCTGCATTGTATGTACAATCACCAAAAAAGATGAAAAACGCATCTAAAAAATTCGGTACGTGCAAGCTTACGGGACTAAAATCCAAGTAACAAAACAGCCTATAAACAAAGTGACGTCATCGCTTTGCCACAGAGCCAATGACGTAGCGCTGACATGTACCACGTGACATCTGATCATGTGATATTTCATATTTACGGCATTAAGGGTACATAACACAAAATAGCTTTCCATAGACTTTACGTGCAAAATAGGGGTTGCGTTTTAGGCCATAAGTCGAGTTACCTCTTACTTTAAAATATATATTTGATATCATTTTAATCAGGACAAAATTCTGCATAACATATCTGAAAATGACACAACATTTTCCGTCTACTTTTTGAGAAAATTAGCGTTATATAAAAAGGCCAGATTTTCCCGTGTTTACATCCGACTGCTAACCGCGTTTTGACCTCGTGTGTTCATGCGCCCATAATCGTAAACATCACTCAAATTTTTGCATTTTCTTTTCAAATTTTCAGAGATCACATTCACAAAATCTAGTAAAACACGATTTTTAACACTAAAATTTTTAATATTGTACCGATTTTCTTCAATTTTTATGCAAAGTTGGGACTATAGTCGTGATAAACTTTTACCGGAAACCGCTTCACAGGCGGATTTAGTGGTATGAACCCTTGAAGAGGCTAAAACATCGTTTTAGGCCTTGAAAATGATTTTGTTATCTTTTTCACTAAGTTTTGAATTAATTTAAAAAAATTTAGGTTATTTTCTTTTATACTTTAGATACACTGGCGATTTCAAATACAAGCATGATAACCGACAATTGCCATTTTTCGTCATTTTGACGCACATGAACGCACTATAGTTGCAGATTTGTAATTTTCATGAAGATAACAATTGATGTTAAGAATAAAAGTCACTTGAACATCTTCTACAAGTACATAACTTCAAAATTAAAACATTATATTATACATGCTGACTATTTAACAAGTCAAACAATGACAATCAAATAGGCCTACCTCCCCCCTCCCCTCCAGCGTCCGTTTTAACCCGTTTTGTCCAAAAACCATATGCAATGAATGGCTATTTCAAATTAAATATGAATATGAATTTAACTTTGAGTGTTATAACAATTTACAATACTGAACAGTGGTATAAATAAAGTAAACTAGAAACTTAAATATCTTAAAATCGAATTTTTTATGCAATTTTATTAAATATGAAGGCCAAAACTTGAGTTTAAATGACAAAATTTAGCTAAAAAAAGAACAATGAATTTGAAAAACCTCTTTGTAATTTAAACACCAATAAACAATGTTTTCAATATTTTGAAACTCTTCATTATTCATATCAAAAGGTTTCAAACTTCTACCAAAATCGGAACTTTTATTAAATTGGAAATAAAAGTAAGCCTATTCGCGGAAAACGCACGTACAGCGAAAAACATGGCGGCGTCCATGCACGCGCTTGTTGATGTCCTTCCTCATTTCTTCGCGTGCATTTTAAATAGATAAAGACGCGCGAAAAACGCATGGAATTGCTCCTTAAAGGGTACATAACACAAAATAGCTTTCCATAGACTTTACGTGCAAAATAGGGGTTGCGTTTTAGGCCATAAGTCGAGTTACCTCTTACTTTAAAATACATATTTGATATCATTTTAATCAGGACAAAATTCTGCATAACATATCTGAAAATGACACAACATTTTCCGTCTACTTTTTGAGAAAATTAGCGTTATATAAAAAGGCCAGATTTTCCCGTGTTTACATCCGACTGCTAACCGCGTTTTGACCTCGTGTGTTCATGCGCCCATAATCGTAAACATCACTCAATTTTTTGCATTTTCTTTTCAAATTTTCAGAGATCACATTCACAAAATCTAGTAAAACACGATTTTTAACACTAAAATTGTTAATATTGTACCGATTTTCTTCAATTTTTATGCAAAGTTGGGACTATAGTCGTGATAAACTTTTACCGGAAACCGCTTCACAGGCGGATTTAGTGGTATGAACCCTTAAAAGTTGAAGTTGCATTGAAATTGTGTGCTCTGGAAACTTATTTTTTTCTGGATTCATAATGGAGTATTAATTACAATTTCAGCCATGCACGTTTAGGTAAGAAGTACAACAACCCGTGTAATTAACATGCAGATATTTAAGCTTCTGGAGCCTTGTACTGTTTATTGATGGCTCTAATTGAAATTACGTTGCACTCGCTTTCTGCATACACATCAACCCATACCGTACTAGCAGAGCTAAGTACGGTATTACGGTGGGTTCCTCGTACTAGTGCTCTCAGGTCCCACACAAAATAGGGGGCCTACGTGAAAACGTCGCTATCTGAGCCCAAAGCCCTATTTATTTGAAAAGAACTTTATTCAACAAATTCCACTAGCCTAGCCCTAACATTACTAACTAAATATTACTGGTACTACTAATACGCCTAGCCATATATATAGGCCCCTGGGCCCTGCATCTTTTTCTTCATAAATTATTGTTATTGACATTGAAATTTATGTTAAATCATCAAAAAACTTGACGGAGTTACAACCTAGACTCCCCTGCCGGTAACGTAATGTTTAATATAAAATCATTTAATACACGACCTAGCACATCATGCACATGACATGAACATGACTAGGACGTAGTCTAGGGCCTAGGGTTCACCTATCTATGCTCCCAGCAGTAGGCCTACCAAGCTAGGTAGAATCATAAAATTTTGAACTTTAGAATATCTCCTTACAAATGCAATTAAATGAAAGATGGCAATTTTCTTTAAAATATGATGGTTCAACCATGTCTGCAGGTTAAATAATTACAAAGTTATGACCAAAAGTATGTCGCATTTTTATTGCCAAAATTTGCATTGGCAATTGCAATTTTTTGGATCACAAAAAGTTTGTTCACCTCCTAATCATGGCATGCCATAGCATGATTCGACATATTCCCATTGAAACCTGTGCTAAATTTTAAACCATTTTGCATTGAAAGTTGGTTGAAATCAGGTTGAAATTTCAACGTTGTATCGACGTTGAAATTTCAACCTGATTTCAACCAATCTCTAGGTTGAAATCAGGTTGAAATCTGGTTAGGTTAGATTTCGACGTTGTATCAACGTTGATACAACGTCGAAATCCTAACCTGTGCCCACTGGGACGTACGTACTACATTTATCAAATCTTATGCATAATTTCCCCGACATTTTCAGTTGAATTAGTATTTATTTTATTGTTTATAATGAAGAAGAATAAGACATGCGGCCTGTGGGTATTTTGCCGGGCCATTTGTTCTTCTTTACAATTCTAACATTAAAACAAAGTTGGTTTTCCTGGTTTTGTCATATGCATATAAGAGTTATGTGGAATACCACAAAAGCCTATTATATTGTCTATGGAACCCCTAGGGCAGTTGCGCCCTCCTTAAAACCAGGGTAACCCCTGCCCCTACATAGCCTCACACGTGCTATTAGACAAATCGGTTTGTAGGCCAATTGGTTCGTAGACTAAATGCTTGTTAGACCAAATAGTTTGTACATCAAATGGGTATTAGACCAAATGGCTATTAGACTTCATAGACCAGATGGTTATTAGACCAAATGGTTATTGGATTAATGATTTTAGACTTATTGATTATTAGATTAAATGATTTTTGGTCGAAAAGTTTATCAGACAAAATGGTTATTGGTTCAAATGATTATTGTGGGTTTAGATCAAACGGATGTAGACGAAATGGGTATTAGACTAAATGGTATTAGACCAAATGGCAACTTACCACCCATATGTTGGTAGGTGTTTGGAAGTGTGTGTATAGGTGTGTAGCCTTTAAAACCAGTTCAGAATTCGAGATCATTATATCTTTATACAGGAACGCATCATCAAAGAAGGGATCAACATAGCGCCTGGTAACTTGGAGAAAGTCTTAGACGAACATCCTGCAGTCAGTAATGTCATGGTAAGAAGGTGCATACCTACGAACATCACATAACTATAAACTGCCCTTTGTATTGTACTAACGGTAGAGGGCGACGTTGTCGCTGTATTTTCAGTGCAAAGCTCTCGGCGAATCACGTCAGTCATGTTACAGGTATAATAAGAGTGCTTTGTGGTATAATCTGGTTTTCGTCTCTATGCGTAAATCACGATGATTACGCCTAATGTTAAACCTCCTATAGTAATGCAATAATTCAGTAAATCTGGTTGAAAGTAATTCAAGATTCCCAAAATTTTGTCTCTTGACTATAAACTCACACAATTTCCTCCCTCCCCCGAATTTCACTCCTTTATAACAACCCCCATCATCTTTTGTCCTGCATTTGAGCTATATTTTAATGTCGAATTTTGTTCAATTAGGTTGTAGGAGTTCCTGATGAGCGGACTTCTGAAGAAGTGTGTGCCTGTATCAGGTAAAAAAAGACGTTTAAGAATTGCTCAATCATATTTATTATAAATTATACATGTATTTAAACCGATGAACATCCATGATCATTTTCTTGCTATGGATATCAATAATAAATGTTCATGTTATAATTTGTTTGCTTTATTTACTTTTTTTTAAATAGTATATATTTCATCATTTTTTTTCAGACGTCATCCTCTTGCCAAAGTTACCTCAGATGAGTTGAAGGAATTTTGCAGAGGCAAGGTGGGTCAGTTTTAGACAAAAATATACTAAAACAAATATAAACACTAAAAACTGGAAATGTGCGCATGCTTTTAATCTCCTGCTTTTAAAATAGTAATATTTAAATGTATGAACAATGGAGCGTGATGATGTTTAAAATGATAATTCTATTTTTTGATGTAATCATCTTCTTGTTTTTAGGTATCCGATTTTCTTGTTCCAAAGTACATACTCTTCATGGAGGATGCCTTTCCAACAACGGAGACGGGCAAAGTAAGTAATCTTTATACTCAACGTATATATGAATTGATCTCAATTTTTATCAACAAAGACAAGGGACTGGTATATCGATATGCTTGAGCGAAGTGCATACAACTATACTACACTGTTCAATAGCCTTATTGTGACGTGGCGGGAGTTTTAATTATAAGCAAGAGCCCTGAACAAAATATGATGTTCTTGCATACTGCCAGTCAAGGAACAATGCAAATTGTGATAATGCGCGCGCATACTACCAGACAATGACGTCAGAAGTCAACTCATCTATATTGAAATACGCATGTCTTTGTTTAAATGGTTGCTCCGTGCAAAGACAAGTGTGATTGTCAAAACCGACAATAATTAAATATCATATTTTTATAGACCCTCAACTGGAACACAATAATTTGACTAAAAATGATTATTATCTATCTGTGCGTTTTTTCCAGTTTAACAGAAGGAAGATTGCTGAACAAGCTAAAACAATACTTGGATTATAGGACTGAGAAATTGTCAAGAGAAATGTATAAATGAGTCATAATTAACACTAGATTTATGATGATAATTACAAAACTGAATTTAATGATGACCTCCCAGGACACTACCAAACCAAATATTTTAGCTTCCTTTTATGGTCCTATAACACATTCAAGATGTTAACAAAAAATAATTACCGGCACTCCGGCCATATTCAAGGATTAAGGTCAACACAGTGGTCAAATTTCAAAGTTGCTCAAATCTGGTTGACAAGCAGACCAAATTATTTCTCTCATTGCAAGGATTCAGAAAAGGTATAGTTTGACCTACCTGTGACATACCGTTCTTGAGTTACAAGCAAAAAGGTCACATTTTGGGTCGTGGTCATTTTGTTTAGCCACACAGGTACAAGATTAAAAATGTTCCGATTTAAACGATTTAATCTCTATTACAGCCTATTGACCACAACCTATGCTGTGATGTTTCCTAGGTAACGTGCAGTTTAAGTACATAACATTGGATTTATAAAATTTACTTCGAGAACTGTAAATAAAAAATATCGAAAATATCAATTTTTAAAAATTTGACATAAAATTTGTATTATACACCGAATTTCAACAAAAAAAAATCAAAATTATTTCATATCAAAAGGATATTCCTCGTTTTCAGAAAGCCTTTTGGTATGTCCGAAGTGGTCTCATGCCACACAAAAAATATGTACCAGGAGGTAGGCCCTAAGTGGTGTTGACAATGACGATAAACCTGAAGGAGATGCATTTCTGTAACGCCTCCTCTACGTTTCACGTTTCCCCCCATCAATTTTGTACCTGTGATCCAATATTTCTAGGCAAAAATTCACAGTTAACAGGGGATACTCCTCTTCCATTGTTGTTAAAATTGTTCAAACCTTGGCCGACCCCTTAACTCTCTTCACGCGGGTGTCGACTGCAGACGACATGTTTCAAAAAAATTTCAAAATTCAAATATTTCAGAAATGTAAATTTTCATGCCCATATTTGGAATAAGCATGAAAAATGCATTAAAATGAGTACAAACAAGCCTAGTATTGGTCCAGTAGATTTTAAGATAGCCCTTGATATTTTGAGAAAATATTTCAAAACTTCAACTTTTTCCGTTGAAGCGCATGGCTAGCACGCAGAGCATTAATGAATAAGATTTTCGTTAAATAAAGGGCAATGCTTGATTTTAAAAATAGCTTTAAATGGTTGCAGATAAAGAATTTCGACTCTCACATCAACCGTGTCAATCAAAATAGGCACTTTTAGAAAGTAAAGGTTTTACAAGTAAACTGTAAGTAATTGTTGCAGACAAAGAATTTCGACACTCACGTCCACTGTGTCAATCAAAATAGACACTTACAAGAAAATCAAAAAACGCCAGTTAAGCTTCCATACCATATCAATTTGTAAGCGCTCTTTTTTAAAAGTCATAGTTCATTGAATTTACAACCGTATGACAAAACAGGCGAAAATAGTAACTTTTTGCACAAGATTTGCAATACAAAGAAAATTGACCATTGTTCATTCTAGTGACTCTAGTATATGGACAATATAAGTGTGCTTTTTCATTTAATGACATAAAATTTGAAAAATATTGTAAGGAACATGTAAGGTTTTGACTTTTAACACCTACATTTTCGTCAAAAGATGTGCTTGGATAGGTAGTTTTCAACAGATTTTCCACAATCGCCTTGCTATAACATTGAATATTGTGTTATCTGTTGACCTAGTGACTAAAAGTGTTTTTAGGGGGAAGTGTTAGCTTTCGTTTGATATAAATAAAATTCAGATTGACAAAAACCAATCAAAGAGGCCCATTTTTTAGCTAGAAGCTTCACAGCTCCTACATTGCTCTGCACTCAACCGTGTAGTGTAATCAAAGACTGTGGTGGAGACATTCTCTGCGTGTTGTTCTTTGCTTGGAAGCTCTTGGGACGAAAATGTGTGCTCAGGTGTATCGAGGTGGAAACTGCGCATGATGGTTTATAAAAGAATCGTTTTTGTATAGAAACCTTTCATTATGTTAGTCCTTTTCCGATATGTGAATTATCTCTTTCTTACCAAAGCTTTTAGATTTAATGCATTTTGAGCAGCACGTGGCTTTAAAACAACCTCAGAAATAACGAATTTTTGAGAAATAGCATCAAGTATTATTGATTTATAAGCTATTTTAAAACAACTTAACACAACTTTTCTATTCCAAGTGCAAGGTAAAATCCAATTAGGATCACGTAGTATCTGTTATCAGCAAGTTTTAAGACTTCTATTCTTTTGTTCCATGATATTTTTCACTTCATACACAATTTACTATCTAAAATCATGCTAAATGCTATTTAGTGTCATAAATCATAATATTTATAATAAATTGTAAGTAAAATTTTAAAAAAACAAAAATTGTCTTTTAAAAAAAGGCAACACAGTTTATACTAAATTAGATTAGTATTGAATTCAATGGCTAAGCTAATGGGTTAATATTGGTAGGTAAAGGGGGTAACCTACTAATATCATATCTTTATGTCTGTGAGCTAATTTTGAGCAATTGATTAAAACACACACTACACTAATGTCAATGGAAAAGTGCAAAAGACATTAGTCTAAAGAATATTAGGACATTTTCAATGTATAGTCAAAATGTAACCAAGAATGTAAGCCATGTGGGATTAGAGTATAATAAGGCCAGTTGCTCTGGTGTGTTTAAGAAGTACTGGGTCAAAGTATGGACTTGCAAAGGCTTTTATAACTGCATCTGTGATATATCATAAGCTTTAAAATGGTATATCCTTTGACTTCAACGATATTGTTGAATTGTACTTCTTTTCCAAAATGGTATACCTTTTTCGGTTCTACATGTGTCTCTTTTCCCACATTGCTGGTAATAAATATCAAACAGTCAGTCATAATTGGCGGTCATTTCGAATCAACCCCAAGCTAACGAGTTTCAGGAATGTCCTCTCATTGTTAATATTGTTGGTTATACATACCTAGACAAAATACAATGCTTTGTAAGTAAACCCACCACTTGAACAGGATTTAGCCAAAGCAAACAAAGACTAGAGATATTTAAAAATTCTATAGAGCTAGATAGAAGCCAATATTAGCCTCTTCAACAATAGGATTATTGATTGGTTTAAAATGTGTTTGACTAACGCTGTCAAAATGAGATACAATTATAGCACTAACTTGAGGTACCTATAATACGACCTTCATGCACATTTTACACTGTAACTCAGAATTTAATTTAGGACATTTACGGCTCATTCGTAGTGTAAGGTCACATATTGTGATGTGTATTATATTTAACAGCAATTTAGTAATAATGCAAGAAACAAACGTATTTATTTAAATCAAATTTTTAAAAATCAGAAATTTAGAGTAGGTGAAAAATAGACTCGCCCAACTCACGCTCGCCCAATCAGAATTACGACCGGGATATATATCAAACGTTAGTGATAGAGGATGTAAATTCGTTTTGTTATGTCGATGTGCACGTTTATGATTCGTTCCGTCCAAATACTTTCTGTCAAATACCAGCCTCATAAAACACTGTACTTCAATGACTCGTTAGTTGAAAAGTACCTAGCTTGTCGTAAAATACCACCGACATGTCGGACAGATGACTCGATATATTTTAGATGATCTGATTGTGAATTTCTAGATGAAGTTATAGACAAACCGCCTAAATAAGATGGATTTCAAAACTATTTTCTTGGTTGTTGAGTTCTATTTCCAGTGAACATTGATGTATATTGATTTAACTAGCGATAGCCTGCGACAGCCTTCTCGTTATTTCCATCTTTTCACCGTTTCAGTTATATTGATATTATATGGAAAAAATTGGCGGAAGAGCACATAGCATGCTTGTGCTGAAAAAGGTTTTTTCTTGGATAATTGTTGAGTTCCATTTCCAGTGAACAACCATCTATCTACATTGATTTCAACTACCGACAGAATATCGTTTTTGTATCAGCGTTACCGTTTATACGATTACCATCTTTTCGCCATTTGCATTGCCAATTGTGGGCAGAAGAGCACTTGTCCTGCATGAACAGAACGGTATCGGTTACTTCTCTTAGCAGTTCAACGAACTTAACCAACTTTCTACCGAGCAGTTGAGGATGAAGTACACCGATGCAAGAGTGCTGAAATGAACTGAATCATATTTTGTTTTGAATTTTCTGGTTGTTTATTAAATTAAGTAAAGTTTATCGTCTCCGAACGTGTGGTTACAGAACTCGTACTCAGGTACTCGTGGTATGTTAAGCATTGTAAGAACGAAAATAAGTATACAGTGTATTTGATATTCCGGATTTGCTCTGAATAAATACTTCTATGGGCCATTGTCATGTTCTCTATGACAAGCTATGATTTTCTTCCGTAATTCTTGAAAAAAACAAACTTTTATGATCTCATAATCTGCATTTACTTGAACAGCAAACAAATGGACACGAACACTGATAAACTTCAAAATCTGCATTTTTCTGAAGATTAATTCGATGTTCGATATTTGGGATATGACTGATATCATTTCTTACATAGCGATCTGAAGGCAACCAGATCGAAATGGCTAGTAAACGTGATTGGTTCTGTCTCGTCCTTAAACGTTCTGTCATTATCATGACACTGTCTTTTATCAACAACACAGTGATGAATGGAATCATCGTTGCAGCTCAGTTGTTAATTGAACCACTTTGGGATGTGCCTCTCAATGAAACAAACCCATGTTTTGTTGATAACCATGTCGAGACCGAAGGAGTTTTCTTCAACGGGAGCGTTGATTACACATGTATTCTTCAAGTGACAGCGTTACAAGGAACTCTGGTTGAGCTACAAATATACGGATATAATAGAGAGGTTGCGATTTCCAAACGTAGACATCGGACGTACGTTGATCTATTCAAAACCACTCTCCTGTATCGAAGCGAGGTCACGTATTTAGCTATTTTTGAAGATATTCCACGTGCGAAATCGACGTAGATACATCGTTGAAAATGCACAAAATTTGTCCATTTCACAATAGGTTAAAGACAGTCAAGGATAATGAACATACGAAGGAAAGTCTAATTATTATTATGATCCTTTTTGTTTGTAACAAATCATTATAATAAAGGTACAGCGATGTGTTAAAATGGACTAAATTTAAACGCAATATTCACACGCAGAGATTGTCTATTGAAATGTGTGTGATACTTTGCGTATAAAAAATTACCTTGCGATTTGACATTTTGGGCTCAACGTAGCATTAAAACGTACGTTCCACCTTGGTTCCACGTGGAAATAGGCTGATTTTACCTCGAGTCTAGGTAAAGGAAACGTAGAGAACGAGTGTTTCACTACGAATGTTATAGTCAAAATATCATGTGTTTTTTGTACTGCTGAGGGTGGTGCAATATCTTTGTGTATCCCCGAGGTGGTGAAGTATTATAGGGGGGTCAAAGATTGGTTGGCAGGTCAAAGGGGAGGGCAAGCATTTTTTTGCAGGTCGAAAGTTGGGTGGGGAAGGGCAAGGAAAGTTTGGCTCAGATATTTTAGGAACATTAGGAACACGTTCAAATATGCACAATTCCTGATCGGTTATTTATTTATTTATTTATTTATTTATTTATTTATTTATTTATTTATTTATTTATTTATTTATTTATTTATTTATTTATTTATTTTATTATTTTTTTTTTTACACACAAATTCAAAGTATAGACCTCTGGCAAGGCAACGGTTCACTCGCACCTATAAGATTAGTATTTTTGAAAAGAGCTGTATTGTATTCAATCTATGTTTGCAGACATACACAGGTGATTAGTGCAATCTGCTTGTGTTGGCATGGTTGGGCGATCTATTCAAACATTGTATTCATCTATTGCGATTATTACGTCACTTCTTAACTTATAGAGGCCCTGCATTCTTTTATTGATTGGCTCCAAACAAAGATTTGAACCGGTGTCCTTCACCGTAGTTATGGCGGAGTACAGTTCAACAAAAGCATGATTGCAATCTACCACGACATTTCGGCTAACACACATAAGAAATGCACTACGATAAAATAGGTTGATGAAAACAGTGCAACAGAGCATTAATGCCCAAAATTGAAAAGCTGTATAATTTATAAACAATATACACTACACATAAAAATACTACTACAAGGGATTTTCAACATATAAGAATCCAAACAATCAAGTACCAACATGCACAGTTTTGTCCTTATATCACTTTTGGGTTTATAACAAAATGTTTTCGAGCCTCTATCGTGATTGACAGCTGCATAAGACATCTCTTTGACAGCTGATAATGCCCATCTATTCACCAAGTGGCTATTAACTGATGAGTACTGTCATAATGCTAATATGAAATCATTGTTTATCAACAAAGGCGAGGGACTCGTCTGTCGATATGCTCAAACAAACCGCTACACTGTTCAATGGGTTTCTTGTACTAAATTTATATGAAATATGTTGGGCGATTTGAAATGCACGTACCCTGAGCAAACTACGATGCGTACGCACACTGCAGGCAAAGAACAATGGAAATTGTCATAATTCGCGCGCATACTGCCGGGCAATGACGTCACATGTCAAGTGGTCTATACCCGATCAATGTTGGAGTTGCCTATAGCCTATATGTTTAATATTCAATATGGCTACCGAACTGTCATGTGGTCCAGTGGATTAGTGCTGTATTCTGTATGTAGCAGCGGCGTGGGTTCGAGGCCCACCTGTGCCGAACTGAAATTCCATTTAAAAAAAAAAAAATTTATATTAGGGAAATGAGACTGGGCGAATTTATGTATGACGTAGAGAGGATTAAGATCCCTTTATTGATCCCTGACCCCACCGACTACCCCGGGCTGATTTCATGCAAAACAAATCACCAGATGACTGACTATACGCTGGCGAAGTTACGTAATAAATCCGATTAACTACCATAGCAATAGGTGAAAACAATTTTGAACATAACGCGCTGCACTACAAGCAGATTGAACTAATCAGCTGTGTATGTCTGCAATCATAGATTGAACACAATACTGGTCTTTTCAAAGATACTAATCTTACAGGTGCAAGTGATCAGCATGATATAGTTCAATGCAGAGGTACCGCGTGAAAGTATCAGTGCAGCGCGGTATATTCAAAAATTGTTTTCACCTATTCTATGGTAGTTAATCCGATTATTACGTAACTTCGCCAGCGTATAGGACATAGCGCCACAACACGAGCGTTGGTAAAGTATGTGGCCTCACTGCAATACATAGCTACGTAAAAACGTACGTGTTAACGTACGTAAAAACGTACGTCCTACGTCTACGTTTGGAAAATCGCAATCTCTCTAATGACTCTGCAGAACCGACGTTCCTTTATATCGAACGAAATGGAGGCGTAGAAGACTGTATGAATAAGTATGTAGTATTCAATGTACAACCAGAAACGTGCAGTTTAACATTGTTCGAGTCAAATTTCACAGTTAATTTGCAAGGTAAGGCAAGTCTTTACATAGGTGTGGCACGCACTAATGATACCTTATTTGCATGCCCTGACCACGAAAATGTCCAGAAATATCACCATGGTAACAGAGTAAGTGAAAAGCGTTGTAGTAATGTTATTGGGTATAACAACAAAGTTATGTGTGATGCACAATTTATCGATAATTGTAAGCTTAAGTTTCCTATAAATTGTGCAGCTTATCTTGGTACCAGAGAAGTAGTGTATGAAGACTGCGCACATGGTCAAAACAGCACGGCTGTGACCACCTACCCACTTTACACAACCCATTTAGATTTATCAGAAAATAACATTGTGCAAGTGTCTGGCAACTCTTTTCAAAACTTAAAATATTTAGAGGTATTGAATCTGGAGAATAATCGTCTGCTTGTGCTTAATCCAAAAACATTTTGGAGGTTGCCACATTTGGAACAACTGAATCTTCGTAAAAATCAGATATCAGAACTGGAGGTAAAATCATACCAGAGCTTGTACAATCTCCAAATACTGCGACTTGATAATAATTGGTTAAGCACAGTACCACATGATATATTTCAAGATTTGAAGACGTTGGAACAACTGTTCCTTAATTACAATCAGATTTCAGATCTGGAGATGGCTATGCTTCAAGGTATGAGCAACCTTAAAGTACTACAGCTAAATAACAATTTCGTGATTTCAATACCCGATGAAATCTTCCAAGATTTAATAAATCTAGAACAGCTGTACCTGCATTATAATAAGATAAAGACGTTGACTGCTGAACATTTCAATGGTTTAAGTAGACTAAGCGTTCTTTTACTTCGTGGTAACCAATTATATACACTACCCATTGGGTTATTTAGAGAATTGGTAAATTTGGAAAGCCTGGACATGCAACAAAATCACATATCAGAACTAGACAAATTAATATTCCAAGGTTTAAACAACCTCACAATACTGTGGCTTAGTGATAATTTCTTGAGTAAATTACCTCATGGTATATTTCAAGATATGAGAAATTTGGAAGAACTCTACCTTAATAAAAATTTGATATCAGATCTGGAGGTTGATATATTCCAAGGTATGATCAATCTCAAGAAACTGCAGGTGAACAATAATTTTTTGAGTGCAATACCCGATGAAATTTTCCAAGGTTTGATCAATTTGGAAAGAATTGACTTGAGAGATAATAACATAAAAGAGTTGTCTGCCAAAATATTCAATGGTTTAATAGACTTGGCATTCTTGATCTTGGCCTTAACGAATTAAAAACTCTACCCACTGGGTTATTTCGAGATTTATCAAAATTGAAAATGCTGGCTCTCACTACAAATCCCATATCAGAACTGGACAAACTAATGTTCCGAGGTTTGAATAATCTGACATCATTGTACCTTGGCGACATTTTATGGAATAAATTATTACCTGATGGGATATTTCAATATTTGATACATTTGAACACGCTGTACCTTAAATGGAGTCAGATATCAGATCTGGAAGTAGGGATGTTCCAAGGTTTAAAAAATCTCAAATTCCTCGTACTTGATGGCAATATTTTCAGAAAGATACCTGGTGGGATATTTCAACATTTGATACATTTACAAACTCTATTCCTTATGAATTTAAAGATATCAGATATGGATGTAGAGAGTTTCCAAGGTTTGAAAAATCTCAAATCACTCTATCTTGGCATGATTCCTGGTGAACATTATTTGTTGAATAAATTACCTGATGGGATATTTCAACATTTGAAACATTTAGAAACTCTATGGCTCTTCAGATGTAAAATATCAGATCTGGATGTAGGAATATTTCAAGGTTTAAAAAGTCTCAAAAACCTCATGCTTAATACAAATTTATTGAGTAAATTACCCGATCGTATTTCTGTGACAAATTAGAAAACACTATCACTCAGGGAAAACCAGATATCAGATTTGGATGTAGGAATGTTTCAAGATGGGAACAATCTCAAAAATCTATATATTTCTGGCAATTTATTGACTAGCTTACCTGGTGGAATATTCCAAGATTTGATCAATTTGGAGATACTAAACCTTAATAGTAATTATATGTTAGCACTGGATGTAGGAATATTTCAAACTTTGAAGAATCTCAAAACGCTCTGGCTTAGTGACAATTTGCTGAATAAATTACCTAATGAAATATTTCAAAATGTATCAAATTTGGAGTATCTATACCTCCGTCAAAATCAGATATCAGAGCTGAAAGTAGGAATCTTCCAAGGATTGAAAAATCTCAAATGGCTTGATTTTGGTGATAATTTATTGAGTACAGTACCAGATGGGATATTTCAAAATTTGAAAAATATGGAGAATTTATATCTCCATAAAAATCATTTTACAGATCTGAACGTAGGAATGTTCCAAGGTTTGAAAAATCTCAAAGTACTCAAGCTTTCCGATAATTCATTAAGTACATTACAAGTTGATATATTTCGATATTTGATTAATTTAGAACAACTGAACCTGGGCGGAAATCGGATCTCTGAAATTGATATGATAATGACTCGAAGTATGACAAATCTTAACAAACAAACTGTGGCTTTCTGATAATCATTTTAGTAGTGTACCTGATGGGATAGTTAAAGACTGGATACATTTGGAAGAACTGTATCTTGATGGAAATCAAATATCAGAACTTGGCCTGATGTTTAAAAGTTTAAAAAATCTTAAAATACTCTCGTTTTCTGATAATTTCTTGAGTACATTGCCTGACGGACTATTTTTTATAAACTTTATCAATGTAAAAGAACTGAACCTCGATGCAAATAAACTGTTGAATCTGGACTTTGGAGTTTTTGACAGTATGAAAAAGCTCGAAGTACTTTCACTTCAAAACACCAATTTGTCTTTCTTACATAAAAAATGTTTTAAAGAATTACGCAATTTGATTTCTTTATCATTGAGTGAAAATGAATTTCTTACATTCGATATGAATTTATTCTCCAATTTAAGGAATCTAATTACACTGACAATTAATAGTGGCAAGTTAACTGTATTCCCTGATGGTATCTTTAAAAGCATGTTAAATTTGAAGTTTCTTTATGTTAGCTCTAACCAATTACGATCTTTGAATCCAAATGTGATGGAAGGTTTAGGGAAGTTGGAACTTCTTGATATATCAAACAATGATCTGACACATTTAGATCGTGACATATTTAAAGACACAGTCAGACTACATCTTGTTGATTTGTCCTCAAATAAATTCAATGAAATTCCAAACATACAGAAACTGATGCGTCTGAGTTCCTTAAATATGGTAAACAACACGCTAACCAGGATAACTCGGAATTCATTTTCTTCCCTGTCAAATAACTTTGAATTGCTTGCTAGTCAGCATGAAATATGTAATTGTTACGCCCCTAGTAATATCAAATGTATCGCCACAGGAAGTAGATCGCCATATCTTACATGTAGTAGGCTTCTGTCTGACAGACCTTTTGCAGCGGTAATGTGGCTCATCTGTTTTAATGCAATTGGGGGAAATCTCTTTGTGCTAGCTGCCAGAAAGAAAATGGCTCAGACAAATAAAGTGAATGCATTATTGCTAAGCAATCTTGCCGCATCGGACTTGCTTATGGGAATCTATCTAATGATCATCGCTTCCGCTGATTTATATTTCGGTGATTTCTTTCCAATACAATCTGAAACCTGGCGATCTGGCATTACCTGCAGAATTGCAGGAGCTTTGTCAATAATATCTAGTGAAGCTTCTGTGTTCTTTGTGACTTTGATAAGCATAGACAGGTTAATTGCTGTCAAGTTCTCCTTTTCTACTTACAAATTTAAAAAAACATCTGCCACAGTTGTTGTGATTTTGACATGGATTATTTCATTTGCATTAGGTACTGTTCCATCGGCTTTGTCGGGAAAAAATTTCAAATTTTATGACAATTCTCATGTTTGCATTGGCCTACCTCTAACATTGACAAAAATATTCGAGAATGAAAATATTGAAAGTTTCTTCGTGGTGCATAATAAGGATTACTTTCAGCAATCTTTTGCTAGCGAATTCAAAGGTATGACTAATGGCCTCTTTTATTCAACAGCCGTTTTTCTAGGCCTAAATGGTATATGTTACCTCGTAATACTTGGCTGTTATATCGGAATAGTTAGGACAATTCGCAAATCCGCCAAGCAATCTGGACGTACCCGTAGCATGACAGAACAGATCAGGCTCACAACAAAAGTATCAGCCATTATTGCGACGGACTTCTGCTGTTGGGCTCCGATAATCATCATCGGGATCTTGGTTCAAACCAGGGTGATTACTCTACCCCCATCTGTATTTGCATGGTGTGTTACAGTCACGGTTGTTTGATGTATATAGAATTGGCTTCATTATTAGCTAAATGCAAACTATAGACGGCGCTATTTATCCTAAATCATATTTCTTTATTTGCAAGGGGTAGGTGATTAATACTGCCATTGAAACAGCTGGAATAAGTGAAACAAGCAGCAAGGAAATTTTATACACATATTTCATCAAACAATAAAAGGAATTATTTGTATTAAAAGCTTGAAAGAGTAATTTCCAGTAATTAAATAGCGCCACCAATGTTGTCATTAATAGATACATTTTATATCCGAAAAAGCTTTAAAAATGCTATAAAAGTCAATAATTTTGTAAAAGAGGGGAAATTAAAGTTGAGAATCACTCAAAAGCATCTGTATACATTAGCATGATATCACTTTTAGCTGTTTAAGCCTAAAATTTGGTTGTACATGATGTTTTGTTTAAAAAACTAATAAATGATCCCATCAAACAACCGTGCAGTAGTGTTGCCGATTAATTCTGCCATTAATCCATATCTATACACCATTGCTGACCTTATTTCTGATTATAGAAAGAAACGAGTTGAAAAAAGGGAAATTAAAAACACGTGATGAAACCATACCCAACATTCAAAGTTGTAGAATGATAATCAATAATTGTGATATACTATAACTAACAAAATGGAAAATTCATAATAAATTAATAGTGTGAAATTAATAATAAAGCCAAATGCCCAGATGACAGAGCCTTCATTTAGCCATTGTTTTATATTTATATGTCATCTGCTCAGGTTTTCAGATTGTTAAAATTTCAAGTGCACATACGGTATTTAATGTCTTTAGAACTTTTAAATCATGTGGCGAGATTTTTCAAATCAGTCTTGGAATCTTTACGAGCACACAGTCACTATGTATACTAATACAGAACTGAATATATGAATACAAAAGCCCCCCAAGTCCATACGTTGGCCAAATTGAGTTAAGCATGGGAAAGTGTTGCTATACATAGGCCTGTCATATGTTTGAAAGAACAACTCAAATTCATCCTCTGTGTCTATTGAGCATGTGAAAAATAGCATGTATGAAAGAATCAACCCAAGTCCATGATTTGAGTCTTGTAACACATTGATTGAAATTATGTATAAAAGTCCACTTGTAACATCTTCATTGCTGGAGAGTGACTTTTGAAAAAAAAAAAGGGTTTAATCAAGGAAAGTGTGTGGTTTATATTACATGGCAGAATGCTTATCAACATTATACATAACTGTGTGCTTTATTTTGTATTATCTTACTAGTGGTAATATCATTCCAACATTATTGTTTTTATATATGATTCAAAAAACCACCCAAGTCCAGAATTTAAAATGAACCCCACGAAGTCCCTGAAATGCTAATCGTCATACCTAATACAGTTTATCCCACCCATTTGCACGTACAACTGACCATATTGACCAGATAAATCTAACTGAAGGAATTAAAATGATAATCATGTTTTTTTTCTCAAAATCACTTCCTATGGACTTGGGTGGGTTTTGGATTCATGTATTCAACTGTATAAAATATACTGTTGAAAAAAAATCGTATATTGGAAGATGTGATGTCTTGTTCTTTATTTTTTTACATGTACTGCATAGAATATTTACAAATTTCAACGTAATTATTATAATTATTTCACAAAAAATGTTGTTTATTTTAGTTAAAGTAGTCCTTACAACATATAACATGTACATGTATAGATTGTTTAATTGTGTGCTGTGTGCAAGCCATTGTATCGTGTATATCTATTTTATGTAGGCCTATATATCAATACACGGGATCTTTTGAATTAGATATCCCTTCTACACATGTGTAAATTGTATTTTACCATTATTAAATAATAAATAATAAATACAAAATTATATATTATTATTAATTCTCAATTTCTCGTCCCAATAATTCTTGCCGTGCATATTTGTGATTAAGACTTGGAACCAAGTTATAACCCAGTATTGCAGTGGCGTAGCCAAGGGACAAATGGAGGCAGGTGCCCCCACTGCCAGTGGAAAGTCTTGCCCTCTTGCCCCCCCGGATGGTGGCCGCCCTGATATTTAAGATTTTTAGGCTTTTTGTACTTTTTGTCCCCCCACCCCTTAAAATTTGCTTTGCCCACCCTCTGAAAAAGTGCTGGCTACGCCAATGCAAACCCAAAATATTTTACAGAAAACGTTTAAATGTCGGGTGATATAAAACATTTTTGAAAAGTTGCTGCAAAATATTTCAACATAATGTTATTAAGTGTTTATAAAATTATATTCAAAAATGTTTGCCAAAAATATTTAGAAATAGCAAAAAGGTTTTCAACGTTATATAACCCGACATTTAAATGTTATTAAAACGTTTTGACCAATGCCAAAACGCGTTTATAACACGTTTGCAATGTTTTACAAACATTTTTGTGTTTGCTGCAGCCATCTTGCTCACACGAGCTTTGGATGTACACAATGTTTGATCCTTTCACCAGTAATATTTGCTCATATCAGGTCAAAATCAGGTCAAATATCAAAAGTTTAATCGGTCGCCATGTGTTTTTTAAGGTTATCTTTTTCTTTTTTATAATCCGGCATGTCCGGGGCATTTTTTTTTTCTATTTTTTTCCTTTTTTTTTTTTTTTTTTTTGCTTCTCGATTTATTTTTTATTCCTTTGTCTTCATATCCTGTCCACCCACCTCTGATCTGTACATGATAATATCAGATTACTACCTCTCTTCGTTGTCATGGTTCTGGGGGCACTGAACAGTAACCTTCCGCGACCGGAAGTGTAACGTCTGTATAGTACCTTAGAAACATAAAATTTAGGCCAAATATGTGCGTATGACATCATTGTAGGGTGTTATGTTAAAGCTGAGATGTTCTTGTTGCCCATGGATGCGAAAAAAATCACTTGAATTTTGTTTCGTGATGTGTAAGATATCCCACAATACAATGCGTCAAGAACCCGATTTTGAGAGGTGAAACGCTTACAAAATACGGGTTGAGTTAAAAAAGTGAAATTTGTGAAAAACTGACACTGTCGATCTATGTGCAAAAAAGATATATTAAATTTAAAGAGTGTTGCTCCATCACCAAACAGTTCAAATAACCCCATCTATTGCACGGACTTGGCAATAGCTCGTTCTTTTAGGCCCTCGGCGCATGTATTTTCAATGGCGACGCTTACTGTTCAGTGCCCCCTTCTGAGAAAATAACCAAAGAAAATTGCTGATTCCAATTAGTTTTTATGTCTTACTCACAACACTGTAAAGTTCTCAGTGTATTATAGGCTCCTTCTAATTCTTTCTTGTCGCCCTGGCATCAGCAATTTTCTCTGGTTATTTTCTCAGAACCATGACAACGAAGAGAGGTTGCTTACTTGCTTATGTCGACTTGTCTAGTCTCTCTAGTCCAGTATCCTCGATTAGTTGCTTAATGTAGTCCTTCCGTGGTTGTCCTCTTGATCTTTTACCATGCGTAGGCTGCCACAGCAAAACTCTGGAAGCTGCCTCTGTTTTACTTCTGTCACAGTGTCCAGCAAATCTCAGCCATTTGGTTTTCAGCCTTTCGGAGATTGGGGAGAGATTGCCGTATAGCTCCTTATTGGTGGTGTGCGACTGCCAGGTAACATTAAGTGCTTTTCTCAGTAGTCTTGTATAACAACCATCAAGCGCCGTCCTAAACTTTGATGTAATTGTCCAGGTTTCTGCACCATACATGAGAACTGATTCGACTGTGGTGGTGAAAAGCTTGGTTTTAAGATTTCTAGGCAGGCTGCTCTTCCATATCCTGTTCATGCTGTTGCAGGCCCTCAGAGAGGTACAGTAAGGGAGCGATCGTATTTTTTTTGTCTTTAGGGGGGATCCTGACATTTTTAGTTGAACCAAGAGGGGGGATTGTTAAATTTTAAATGGAGAAAATTAGGAAAACAAGGGGGAACGCGAAAATTTTGAGCGGACGCGAGGGGGAACGCGAATTTTTTTGTCAATATTTTTTCCAAAACGCCGATCCCCCCCCCCCTGCCGTAAATAACGATCGGTCCCTAATCTGATATTATCATGTACAGATCAGAGGTGGGTGGACAGGATATGAAGACACATGAATAAAAATAAATCGAGAAGCAACCAAAAAAAAGAGGAAAAAATAGAAAAAAACAACCAAAAAAAACACCATCCCAGAGCCCAGAAGCTTCGAACCGAGGCTATCCGGTGCAAGAGCTTTACACAACCGTTGAGTAGTGATAAAATCAATGTTTACTCCTTTGAGCATTACTCAACCAGCACTTCTTCAAATAGGCTAGCATCCTCAACTGCTAAGTACGTTTTCTTCAGTCAATAAAGGTGAGATCGTTTTGTTTATTTTTATATCTCTACCTCAATGATGTCTCTGCTTATGTATACCATCACTGGATTAAGCTTAACAGCCTTGCTATTACTACATGTACATGCAGTAGGACCCAGGTACTACCCGTATACGCAAGACAACAAGTTTACCCAAACGTGTAGCAATGACGGTCATCTCATACAGCGGCTTACTCTAGTGACTGTCGTTCATCTTCCCTTTGTACTTCGAACATGTAATTACACAGCCATAGAACAGGGCCGATACCACGGTAGGCCCATAGCCTATGGTGCAAATTCCACCTGTGCCTATCGTGGTCAACGATTAAAGCTTTCTAATGATATTGAATCTAATCCTGGCCAGTGGCGTACCGTGGCCGCCCCAACCCCGGGGGGCTGAAGAAAATTCAATTTTGCCGCCCCTTCCTCAACAACCCGAAAAGGTTGACCCAATTTTTTTCTCGGTCGTTTGAAAAAGTGTAGAGCAAAAAAAAAAAGATTTCATACTTTTTTGTGCTTTATCAAATTTGTCCGCCCTTTTTTATTTACTAATTCTTTTTGCCGCCCCTTCGTTTTTGACGCCCCTGTTTTTGCCGCCCCTTCATTTTGGCCGCCCCAGCTTTTTACCCGGGGGCTGGCGCCCCAAAGGCCCCCCCCAAAAAAAAAAATACGCGCATGAGAGGAACAGATGTCATGGATGTTGGTATCCCTGTACCCGGGCCCTGTACAGCATGGCCCAACAAGTTAGAAGGCTAGGCTAAAAGACAGCCATGCAAATGGACATCAGATGAAACAAGTTCCTCTACTCCTGGTCACCAGAAACCTGACTGCATGCGTAGGTTTAATCGGTTCAAGGTAAATAAAATAGAATGATTTGAGAAAGTACAATTTTCTTTGCCGTCATATTTTGTTAGTTACTTGGTTTTAATGTATAGGCCTCTTTGGTTCGTTCATAAAAAACAAACCCTGCAAAGAAATGTTACAGATCACCTGTTTCACTTTGAACTTTGCCCTGAACTTGAAACGAGGCGAATTGCGCTGGATTTCATGAGTGAGAGGGGATTCTATGAAGCGGAAAATGTACGTATTATGAACACTATGCAGTAAAAATCAGATATTTTCAAAAAATGTTGGCAGACTTCAAAAAATGATTTTTCTTAATACTTTGTGTGTGGATGCACCTTGGGTCAGAGTCTACAGGAGTGACAGTCATATCGCCTCTAAACCCTTGGTTGCCATGGCAACAGCGAAAATGTCAATTTGCCCAATTTTCAGCAGTTTCAGCATTTTCCCATGTAGCAAAATGTAGAAATATCAGGTCAAATTTCAGGATGAAGGAAATAATGTTCAGTACCCTTTCTTTTATACAGTGTATAAGTAATCCTTCCTCTCTATAAAAATCATGTAAACACAAACAAATCATTTTCAGAAATGGGTGAAACTATTATGTAAAATAGGGGCGTTTTTCATTATTTTCGGCAATGCCAAAACTTGTGTTGGGAAAATTGATGTAACCCCCAAAGTAACACCTTTCTCACAATTATCTGTTCAGGGTAGGTAGATAAGATGTTGGTCTAGTAATATCATGAAAAAAAAGTTTTGGTAAATTTCATACGTGGGAGCAGTGTTGCCAGGAAATTGGCACAATTTTCATTTTTTTTAATTTAATATATTATGAAAAATAAGGGCTTTTATCCACCTAGGGGATGATGATGCATTTTTATGATATTAGTATGAAGACATTACCAACTGTAGTGCATGAGTATCAAGCATTTCTGCCTAAGTGTTGCCAGAAACCTCACTTTTTTGACGTTTGAGATTTTATTTACAATGGAAAATGCTGATTTTAACAGACAACTCTCTTGTTAATTTTTTGCAACACTCTAGTATTGTTATTTGGATTAAGTGCATGGTGTGACATGGTTTGCATTGGTTTCAACACCAGTGTTGCCAGTAGCGTTGCCTTTTCAGGTGCTGTTATAAAGTAATTTTCATACGTGGGAGCAGTGTTGCCAGGAAAATTGCACAGTTTTCAGGTTTTTAATTTAATATATTATGAAAAATAAGGCTTTTATCCACCTAGGGGATGATGATGCATTTTTATGATATTAGTATGAAGACATTACCAACTGTAGTGCATGAGTATCAAGTATTTCTGCCTAAGTGTTGCCAGAAACCTCACTTTTTTGACGTTTGAGATTTTATTGATGATGGAAAATACTGATTTTAACAGACTACTCTCTTGTTAATTTTATGCAACACTCCAGTATTGTGATTTGGATTAAGTGCATGGTGTGACATGACTTACATTGGTTTCAACACCAGTGTTGCCAGTAGCTTTGCCTTTTCAGGTGCTGTTATAAAGAAACAGCGAAACCAGTGTTGCTAGTAACATTGTCTATTCAAGTCAGTTTACAGGATAATGACACTCTTACTGACAAACTTACAGAAAAGGAGGTTAACAGCACTGGTATACATAGTATACCCAATTGTTTCAAATCGTGAAGTATAGCAAGTCCTATCTATCCTGCTATTATTAACATGTCAACAACAGTATTGGCAGAAAACTCACTTTTGCATTATTGAGGTTAAATTTACTGTTTAAATTAAGTGTAGTATACCTTACTTTGCTCACTGTGATTTCAACACCTGTGTTGCTAGTAACATTTTCAGATATTTCGAAACAATTGAGAAAGCTACTATACAGAAGAATCTAAAGAGGTGACATAGTTAGCTTTGTCTGTTGCAGTTCATACACTAGATATGATGCAGCAGAGTACCCTTTTTCATCTTATTTGATGACTCACATTACTCGGGAGGGCGAGTTAGCGCAGTGGTAATTCCCTCGCTTTGCACCACTGAGGTCCCGGGTTCAAGCCCCGGCGCGGCCCAAGGACTCATGTGCACTTGGTTTATCCCGATCCATGCTCGCTCTCGCAGGTTTTCTCCGGGATCTCCAGTTTCCTCCTGCTTTCAAAATCGGTGATTAGTTGTTTCGTTATCAAAAACTTCCTTCACCCAATGGAATTTGGGGAGCTGCAGAAAATGGGTGGATGTTACAATCTAAGTGCGGATAGGTTTGCGCCGGGTTCGGCTGCAACTAGCCTAGTTGATGCGATCTGATTGTGATGATTCACCACTCAGCGAAATTACAGCGCTTTGAATCCTCTGGAAAAAGCGCTATATAAATTCTGAAATTTATTATTTATTTATTTATTTAAGATACAAGATTGCCAACCGACATTTACAGACATAGTGCTTAAAAACATTACATGTTTTGAAATTGTTCAAAACATTGTTTGTAACTAAACAGGAACAACCTTCCACAAAGCTTTCAATTTTCTTGATATACGGACGTTTGTAAGAGCCCAATACGTAACAAAATCCCAGTACGTATCAATTTGATACGTATTGGGCTCAACCTCTTCTACCTAGAACAAAAAGTGGCAAAAAATAAATCATCCCGCCCAATACGTAACAACACTAAAATTTAATTAAAATTACTTTATTCATACTCCCTCCCTCTGTAGTGGTTTTTGTTACGTATTGGGCTCTATACATTTTTTTTTTACGTATTGGGCTCCGGTTGTTTTTCAAGCAAATTATGGATATTATGTGCATGTGTTTTTATAGAAGTACTTTATATTGACCCAGTAACTCATTTTGAGTCTTTCTAGAACAAAATATTTGACAGTGTTTTATCTTTAGACTTGGAATTTAATTGTTACGTATTGGCCTCTGGTTATTTTAAAAGGAAATTATCATGATTAGGTGCATGATTTGTTATAGAATTACTTTATATTGACTCAGTAACTCATTGTGAATCATTTTGAGTCTTTCTAGAAAATATTTTTCGCCAGTGTTTTTTCTCTAAACAGAATTTTTTGTTACGTATTGGGCTCTGGTTATTTTTAAAACAAATTATGGGTTTAGGTGGATGTTTTTGTCATAGAATTACTTTATATTGATCCAGTAAATCCTTTTTCATTCTAGAAAAAAAATTCGAGTGGTTCTAATTTTTTGTTACGTATTGGGCTGTATACATTTTAATGCGTTTTAGAGGTTACACTGTCGGAAAAACTCTTTCATCCGGATTTTTTGGCATATATGGACATGACCTGACCTCCGGTTAATATTTATCGAAGAAAAAAAAAATTCGAGTGGGTCTAATTTTTGTTACGTTATGCGTTTTGGAGGTTACACTGTCGGAAAAGCTCTTTTATCCGGATTTTTTCTCATATATGGACATGACTTGACATCCGGTTAATATTTATCGAAGAAAGAAAAAAATTCGAGTGGGTCTAATTTTTTGTTACGTATTGGGCTCTATACATTTTTTATGCGCTTTGGAGGTTACACTGTCGGAAAAGCTCTTTTATCCGGATTTTTTCTCATATATGGACATGACATGACCTCCAGTTAATATTTATCGAAGAAAGAAAAAAAATCGAGCGGGTCTAATTTTTTGTTACGTTATGCGTTTTGGAGGTTACAGTGTCGGAAAAGCTCTTTTATCCGGATTTTTTCTCATATATGGACATGACTTGACATCCGGTTAATATTTATCGAAGAAAGAAAAAAAATTGAGTGGGTCTAATTTTTTGTTACGTATTGGGCTCTATACATTTTTTATGCGTTTTGGAGGTTACACTGTCGGAAAAGCTCTTTTATCAGGATTTTTTCTCATACATGGACATGACTTGACCTCCAGTTAATATTTATCGAAGAAAGAAAAAAAAATTCGAGTGGGTCTAATTTTTTGTAACGTATTGGGCTCTATACATTTTTTATGCGTTTTGGAGGTTACACTGTCGGAAAAATTCTTTTATCCGGATTTTTTCGCATATAAGGACATGACCTGACCTCCAGTTAATATTTATCGAAGAAAGAAAAAAAATCGAGCGGGTCTAATTTTTTTGTTACGTTATGCGTTTTGGAGGTTACACTGTCGGAAAAGCTCTTTTATCCGGATTTTTTCTCATATATGGACATGACCTGACCTCCAGTTAATATTTATCGAAGAAAGAAAAAAAAAATCGAGTGGGTCTAATTTTTTGTTACGTTATGCGTTTTGGAGGTTACACTGCCGGAAAAGCTCTTTTATCCGGATTTTTTCTCATATATGGACATGACCTGACCTCCAGTTAATATTTATCGAAGAAAGAAAAAAAATCGAGTGGGTCTAATTTTTTTGTTACGTATTGGGCTCTGTATATTTGTATGCGTTTTTGAGGTAACATTGTCGGAAAAACTCTTTTATCCGGATTTTTTCGCATATAAGGACATGACCTGACCTCCAGTTAATATTTATCGAAGAAAGAAAAAAAATCGAGCGGGTCTAATTTTTTGTTACGTTATGCGTTATGGAGATTACACTGTCGGAAAAGCTCTTTTATCCGGATTTTTTCGCATATATGGACATGACTTGACCTCCAGTTAATATTTATCGAAGAAAAAAAAAAATTCGAGTAAGTCTAATTTTTTGTTACGTATTGGGCTCTATACATTGTTTTATGCGTTTTGGAGGTTACACTGTCGGAAAAGCTCTTTTATCCGGATTTTTTCTCATATATGGACATGACTTGACCTCCAGTTAATATTTATCGAAGAAAGAAAAAAAATTCGAGTGGGTCTAATTTTTTTGTTACGTATTAGGCTCTATACATTTTTTTATGCGTTTTGGAGGTTACACTGTCGGAAAAACTCTTTTATCCGGATTTTTTCGCATATATGGACATGACCTGACCTCCAGTTAATATTTATCGAAGAAAGAAAAAAATCGAGCGGGTCTAATTTTTTGTATTGGGCTCCATACATTTTTTATGCGTTTTGGAGGTTACACTGTCGGAAAAGCTCTTTTATCCGGATTTTTTCTCATATATGGACATGACTTGACCTCCAATTAATATTTATCGAAGAAAGAAAAAAATTCAAGTGGGTCTAATTTTTTGTTACGTATTGGGCTCTATACATTTTTTATGCGTTTTGGAGGTTACACTGTCGGAAAAGCTCTTTTATCCGGATTTTTTCTCATATATGGACATGACTTGACCTCCAGTTAATATTTATCGAAGAAAGAAAAAATTCGAGTGGGTCTAATTTTTTGTTACGTATTGGGCTCTATACATTTTTTATGCGTTTTGGAGGTTACACTGTCGGAAAAGCTCTTTTATCCGGATTTTTTCTCATACATGGACATGACTTGACCTCCAGTTAATATTTATCGAAGAAAGAAAAAAAATCGAGCGGGTCTAATTTTTTGTTACGTTATGCGTTTTGGAGGTTACACTGTCGGAAAAGCTCTTTTATCCGGATTTTTTCGTATATATGGACATGACTTGACCTCCAGTTAATATTTATCGAAGAAAGAAAAAAAAAAATTCGAGTGGGTCTAATTTTTTGTTACGTATTGGGCTCCATACATTTTTTTATGCGTTTTGGAGGTTACACTGTCGGAAAAGCTCTTTTATCCGGATTTTTTCGCATATTTGGACATGACCTGACCTCCAGTTAATATTTATCGAAGAAAGAAAAAAATCGAGTGGGTCTAATTTTTTGTTACGTATTGGGCTCTATATATTTTTTATGCGTTTTGAGGTAACACTGTCGGAAAAACTCTTTTATCCGGATTTTTTCGCATATATGGACATGACTTGACCTCCAGTTAATATTTATCGAAGAAAAAAAAAAAATCGAGCGGGTCTAATTTTTTGTTACGTTATGCGTTTTGGAGGTTACACTGTCGGAAAAGCTCTTTTATCCGGATTTTTTCTCATATATGGACATGACCTGACCTCCAGTTAATATTTATCGAAGAAAGAAAAAAATCGAGTGGGTCTAATTTTTTGTTACGTATTGGGCTCTGTATATTTTTTATGCGTTTTTGAGGTAACACTGTCGGAAAAACTCTTTTATCCGGATTTTTTTGCATATAAGGACATGGCCTGACCTCCAGTTAATATTTATCGAAGAAAGAAAAAAAATCGAGCGGGTCTAATTTTTTGTTACGTTATGCGTTTTGGAGGTTACACTGTCGGAAAAGCTCTTTTATCCGGATTTTTCGCATATATGGACATGACTTGACCTCCAGTTAATATTTATCGAAGAAAGAAAAAATCGAGTGGGTCTAATTTTTTGTTACGTATTGGGCTCTATACATTTTTGTATGCGTTTTGGAGGTTACACTGTCGGAAAAGCTCTTTTACCCGGATTTTTTCTCATATATGGACATGACTTTACATCCGGTTAATATTTATCGAAGAAAGAAAAAAATTCGAGTGGGTCTAATTTTTTTGTTACGTATTGGGCTCTATACATTTTTTATGCGTTTTGGAGGTTACACTGTCGGAAAAACTCTTTTATCCGGATTTTTTCGCATATATGGACATGACCTGACCTCCAGTTAATATTTATCGAAGAAAGAAAAAAAATCGAGCGGGTCTATTTTTTTGTATTGGGCTCCATACATTTTTTATGCGTTTTGGAGGTTACACTGTCGGAAAAGCTCTTTACCCGGATTTTTTCTCATATATGGACATGACTTGACCTCCAGTTAATATTTATCGAAGAAAGAAAAAAATTCGAGTGGGTCTAATTTTTTGTTACGTATTGGGCTCTATACATTTTTCTATGCGTTTTGGAGGTTACACTGTCGGAAAAACTCTTTTATCCGGATTTTTTCGCATATATGGACATGACCTGACCTCCAGTTAATATTTAACAAAGAAAGAAAAAAAAATCGAGCGGGTCTATTTTTTTGTATTGGGCTCCATACATTTTTTTATGCGTTTTGGAGGTTACACTGTCGGAAAAGCTCTTTTATCCGGATTTTTTCTCATATATGGACATGACTTGACCTCCAGTTAATATTTATCGAAGAAAGAAAAAAATTCGAGTCGGTCTAATTTTTTGTTACGTATTAGGCTCTATACATTTTTTTATGCGTTTTGGAGGTTACACTGTCGGAAAAGCTCTTTTATCCGGATTTTTTCGCATATTTAGACATGACCTGACCTCCAGTAAATATTTATCGAAGAAAGAAAAAAAAAATCGAGTGGGTCTAATTTTTTGTTACGTATTGGGCTCTGTATATTTTTTATGCGTTTTTGAGGTAACACTGTCGGAAAAACTCTTTTATCTGGATTTTTTCGCATATATGGACATGACCTGACCTCCAGTTAATATTTATCGAAGAAAGAAAAAAAAAAAAAATCGAGCGGGTCTAATTTTTTGTTACGTATTAGGCTCTATACATTTTTTACGCGTTTTTGAGGTAACACTGTCGGAAAAACTCTTTTATCCGGATTTTTTCGCATATAAGGACATGACCTGACCTCCAGTTAATATTTATCGAAGAAAGAAAAAAATCGAGCGGGTCTAATTTTTTGTTACGTATTAGGCTCTATACATTTTTTATGTGTTTTGGAGGTTACACTGTCGGTAAAGCTCTTTTATCCGGATTTTTTCGCATACATGGACATGACTTGACCTCCAGTTAATATTTATCGAAGAAAGAAAAAAATTCAGTGGGTTTAATTTTTTGTTTCGTTATGCGTTTTGGAGGTTACACTGTCGGAAAAGCTCTTTTATCCGGATTTTTTGCATATATGGACATGACTTGACATCCGGTTAATATTTATCGAAGAAAGAAAAAAATTCGAGTGGGTCTAATTTTTTGTTACGTATTGGGCTCTGTACATTTTTTATGCGTTTTGGAGGTTACACTGTCGGAAAAGCTCTTTTATCCGGATTTTTTCTCATATATGGACATGACTTGACCTCCAGTTAATATTTATCGAAGAAAGAAAAAAATTCGAGTGGGTCTAATTTTTTGTAACGTATATTGGGCTCTATACATTTTTTATGCGTTTTGGAGGTTACACTGTCGGAAAAGCTCTTTTATCCGGATTTTTTCGCATATATGGACATGACTTGACCTCCAGTTAATATTTATCGAAGAAAGAAAAAAAAATCGAGTGGGTGAAGCAAATCGCTTGTTAAAACCATAGTGCAGTTATGTCCACGACAAATTCACCGTGACCTTTCCAACCATAAACCCGCTTAGTGATGATTAAACCATGCTATGCAGTACTAAACCATTATAGTAATCGATTGTCCAATGCAAATTTATTACCACGTGATAATATAAATCCAAGACCGCTACGGTCGACTAATCCAATCGATAATGATGCTATTGACATGTACGGGCGGAGCTCCACTGACCGAGTTTTGGGGTATTTTGCAATGGTTTGCTGTCATTTACTCATCAAGGTGGTCCCCGTTATTATAAGGACTATGCTAATGATTTAAAGATTGACATGTAGAGAATAAACCATACTTGATTGACAGAAAGTACTAAGTTTGTACCTATTACGGTTTCGTGACACTCCTCTTCCAAATGCGACCAAGCCAGGGCGGTCCGGTGAAGCAAAATGTGCATTGGAATACCACGGGAGTTTGGATATAGATGGTAGGATTTCTTTCTCATACAAATGTATGGTCCCTCGTTATTGAAGCATGTACAGGGTTAAAAATTCAGAAATTTTGAAAAGAATAAGTAATTGGAACATAGAGCAAGTACGAAAATCATAGCTTTTATACTTTTTGATATATGACGCTAACTAGTTAATCTCATATATCTACAACACAGCGCTACCAGTAGGGGTCAATTGCCTATTGTGATTGCCCCTGTGTTGTGTACATACATGTAGGCAACAATAACTGCATGATGCACCGAACAAACTTTGAGATGAGTGTTGTGTGAGATGTGTGCAGTCCCACACAGACTGTCCTGGGCTGTCCCACAATCTTGGTTCGGTTCCGTCTTTGGATAATGGAATGATACATAATTACATACGACCTATGAACAAAAAGTTCTGTAACCCCATTAACCCGCCCCAGTTTCAAATTCCGCTTCTAAAATAGGCCTACTCCGTGCCAAAAATCCATTCTTCTTTCTCCACAAATCAATGTCAATGATTACACACACTGTCGGATCATGCGGCGATCTTTTGTGCGTAATTATAGAGGGCCAGGGGATTTACTTTATTTGAAGAAATCAAAGAGCCCTAGAAATAAAAATTGTAGTGTAATGATTGACAGACACTATTATTTCTTTTTATGAAAAAAATTGTAATCGAAAACCCAGTAACCAGTAACCAAACATTGAACTGATTAATAATCTTACATAGTCTTCATTACCAGTCATTATCTACGGATCCGAGCAGGCTCCGAGGATAGGAGGGTCTAAAAGAAAGCCGGTGGACTGTGATTAAACGCGGGAATAAACTGCATAGAAGAACGAATAAAAGGAGAGAAAACGTAGAGATATAGGCCTTAACAAAGAAAGAACGTGATGGTTAACGTATAAAGAAGAGGGGGAAGGCGAAAAAGAGAAAACGGAGAGAGACAGGGCGGCCGTAAACAAAATGGACTCTGGTCGGACATAATGACCCCATTCCCTTTAGAAGAAAATGACAGCCCCGTGAGACCACCGCTTCCGAAATTTTATCGGCGCTTGATTCAATTTCGGACTGTATTTTGTGAAAATTTGGGTATAGTTATTTAGGCCTACATTGTTGACAAATATGAAAAGCACATGAGGCCAATTTAATGTTTAGCGTACAGTCCTTTTAGAAAAAAAGGACATTGACATGGCTCAAAATGGGGTTAATTTGAAGTCTAAAATAAACCAAAAGGAAATTGCAAACTGTATTTTTTTTTACATTTCTGTCGACTGAGCAGGAGAGGGGAACTTGCCACTCTGCCCCAGGGCGATACTCCATTGGTGCTGATTTAGGGTGTGGTGCGGAGGGGTAATCGGACACGCACATATTTTTTCAATCTTGCTAAATTATTACTTCAGTGTATATTTCGTGTACTTGATCTTTTCGGTGAACCCATAAGCCTTTGCGATTACACCTGATATGTCGTCATTTGACTTCAGTACGCGTCAGGCCGATGCGAACATCGTTTTTAGCAAACATCGTTACTGCGCATTGTATATAAGTCGACGTGACGTCAAATAACGACATCTCAGGTGTACTCGCAAAGGCTTATGGGATTTACCGAAAAGAATTGATGCTGGGATATGTTTTTAAACATAAAATACATTTTATAACTGGTATTATTGATGTTTGGTTACACATTTGATGTTGTTTCAGTTATAATATGCTAGCAAATTAGGACAAAAAAACTAAATTGTTGTCTTGCCCTCCCAAGCCTAAAATCTGGTGGTACAGCCGGCCGGATTTTTTTTACCAACTCAACCATTTGATACCTACTATTTCACAGTAACATGAGTGAAGAGAGGCAAATGCATAATATCGGCTGTATTTTCTACCCGATGTTGAATATTTTATTGAAGTAAATAATATCAAGGCCCTTCACAATTAACTCTTAGTTTACTGATTAAATTTTTTAATTTTTTTTATTATTTTTTTTAACCCAAAAAAACCGGGCCCATAATTATTTTCGCGATTTTGACCCGGCCGCGGATGGCAACACAACAACTTTTTTTAACCTAATCATAACACTTGTATATCGAGCTAATCTCGTAAGAGGGATACACACATATTTTCATTTAAATGTTTACGACTTTTTATCGTTTCCGGCATATAAAATCTTACTTTGGTTATGAGTTCACCTACAAAAATATGGAAAATGTATTTTAAAAAAAACAGTGTAGGTAACATTTAAATGTACAATTATGCTAAGCTTGAAGAAGCTATCATTTTATACAGGACAGAAGTTATAAGAGTGGAGGTAGAACTTTTGAATGGCCCTCGTATATCAAGGAGGTTCAACGCCCCTGGGAAAAATGCCACAATGAAATAAAATATGAAATATAATCTTCAGTAGATAGCAATGACTTCACAGAACAATCTGCTTCACATAGCCATCAGCAACCCCAGTAAATAAATATGACTTTACATAGCCATTATCAATAGATGACAATGACTTTATATGACCATTTCTAAATTGGCAAATACTGTATCAAGTTGACAATTGATATAGGGCCGTAACCCTCACCCTAACCTTTAACCCTAACACTAAGCCCTATAACTATAAATCTTAACCCAAGTCCCAAACCAAAACCCTAACCACAAGCAGTGCCCTTACCCTTACGCTCTGAAAACCTTAACCCGAATATCCTAAACCATTACCCTAAGTCCAAACCCTAAACCCTAACCATAACTAATTCGGTGGGTTGGCATTGTATTTAGCAGTTCAGCATATAGGGGGCGAAATGTCAGGTACGCGAAGTGTCCTATTTCCCTTTAGTAGATACGTGGTGTGTGAGCACTATATTCAGCAGTTCAGCATGTATGGGGTGAAATGGTAGGGATGCTAAATGTCCTGTTTCCCTTTAGTAGGTGAGAATAACTTCACAGAGCCATCAGCTAACCCCGGTATATAGCATTAACTTTACATAGCCATTAGCTATCTTAAGCAGATAGCAAAGACTTCACATAGCCATCCGCTAATATCAGTAGGTAGCACTGACATCACATATATCCATTAGCTATCTTCAGTAGATAGAAATGACTTCACATAGTCATCAGCTATCTTTAGTAGATATTAATGACTTCACATAGCCATCAGCTAACCTCAGTAGATAACAATGACCTCACAGAGCAACCAGCTATCTTTAATAGATAGCAATGACTTCATAATAGCCAACGGCTTTCTTTAGTAGCTGACAATTACTCCATATTAGACATCAGCTATCTTCAGTAGATAATAATAACTTCAAATAACAATGACTTCATAGAGCCATCAGCTATCTTGAATAATTAGCAATAACTTCACATAGCCATCAGCTAACCTCAGTAGATAGCAATGACATCACATAGCAGTCACAATTTAGTCATTTTTGTCTTTATTAGCAACTTGAAAAAAATTGACTAATTATTTTTGAAATTTTAGGTTAAAGCAATAAAAAGGGGTCATCGGATATGCATGGGGTAGTAATTTCAAATTTTGTGTTCATTCAAGACATTTGATTTTGGGTTTTTTTTGCAGCTTTGGCCCAAAAATGTTATTTTTACATGGTAAATGTTTGCAAAATGGAAAGTATATCAAGTTGCGATGGATATTTGGATCAAAAGTCAATACAAACATTTTTCTGAGACCTCTGATTTTTGACCTATGAACTCTTGAAATTAAAAGTGGGCACTATTGCGTGTTTTTAGTGATGGAGCCTCTTTTATAATCTTGAGCAGTTTCTTGCATTACAAAAGTTTGTATTAAACTTTATATTATTGATATACAAGCTTTAATTTTAAGCTATTATGATCATTCAAAGTGAAGGCAGTTTCCATGGCAACGGCCATATATACTCATTTTAAAGCAAATTCTCCCAGTAAAATTGAGCAAATTTCTCAGTAAAATAAAAAATGGGAGTAAATGGGGCCACGATCTAGAGAAGGGCAAGTTTTGAGAGGAAAATAATAGTAATAAAACAATTCATTAAAAAAGAAAGAATACAACACACGGTCAACCCTCTTAAGAATGTAAGTATTAAAATAACACCTTTTCTGGCCCACCAGGATAATAATTTATAATTTTTTCATAATTTCTCCATTTTTATAACGTGCGTCACCCAATAGGATTTGCACACACGTTTAAATAGCTTGATATCAAATTATATCAGTGACATTAACAAATATCGTATATTGGACATATTTTTCGTATAATTACTCACGATATTCGCCCATTGGCTTACTGAACAGAGCTAGATAATTATTATCTTGTGTAATAAAAATCGATGATCGAATATAACTTTTTCGCAAGGTACCGATACCAATATGAATATCCGATTCATAATAAATTGTAAGTATGGGATAATACTGGACACTTCCCCCGCACACTTTCATCCCAGCACACTCTCATCCCGTACGCATTCGCCCTCTAGATAACAAGCTATTCTATGTTCAAAATGGGAAGAATGGACCGGTCGGTCCAGTCGATTTTTTTTAAACCTTCAGCTTTTAAAAATCCTAACAAGTATTAAATACTGCTTCATCCATTAGGGACATTGTCAATTTTTACTACTGGATACTTGTTAGATAATCAATTAAGACTAGTCTTTCAAAAAAATTTAAATTAAAAAAAACCATTTAGTTTCTATATCTGTACAAATTTTAAAATAAATCCTAACTCGATTTTTTTTCTTTCTTCGATAAATGTTGGAGGTCAAGACAAAATGCGAAAAAATCCGGAAAAAAGAACTTTTTCGACAGTGTCGGAGCCAAAACGCATAACGTAACAATTAGAACCTCTCCACTTTTGTCTTTCTTCGATAGGTATTAACCATAAGTCAGGTCAACTCCATTTATGCAAAAAATTCCGGAATGGAGACTTTTCTGAGAGTGTCGGAGTCAAAACGTATAACGTAACAAAACAATTAGACCCCCTTGAATTTTTTTCTTTCTTCGATAAATATTAACCGGAGGTGAGGTCAAGTTCATACATGCGAAAAATTCCGGATAAAAGAACTTTTCCGACAGTGTAACTTCCAAAACGCATAGCGTAAAAAAACATATGATCCACTAGATTTTTTGTTCTTTCTTCGATAAATATTAACCGGAGGTCAAGTCATGTCCATATATGCGAAAAAATCCGGACTAAAGAGCTTTTCCGACAATGTAACCTCCAAAACGCACAAAAATGTATAGAGCCCAATACGTTAGAACCATTCGAATTTTTTCTTTCTTCGATAAATATTAACTGGAGGTCAAGTCATGTCCATATATGCGAAAAAATCAAGATAAAAGAGCTTTTCCAACGGTCTAACCTCCAAAACGCATAAAAAATGTTTGGAGCCCAATACGTAATAAAAATTAGAACCAATCGATTTTTTTCATTCTTCGATAAAAATTAACCGGAGGTCAAGTCATGTCCATATATGCGAAAAAATCCGGATAAAAGAGCCTTTCCGACAGTGTAACCACCAAAACGCATAAAAATGTATGGCGCCCAATACGTAACAAAAATTTAGAACCACTCGAATTTTTCTCTTTCTTCGATAAAATATTAACATATATGTCCATATATGCGAAAAAATCCGGATAAAAGAGCTTTTCCGACAGTGTAACCTCCAAAACGCATAAAGTAACAAATAATATGACCCACTCGGATTTGTTTCTTTCTTCGAAAAATATTAACTGGATGTCAGGTCAGGTCCATATATGCGAAAAAATCCGAATAAAAGAGCTTTTCCGACAGTTTAACCTCCAAAACGCATTACGTAACAAAAAATTAGACCCACTCGAATTTTTTTCTTTCTTCGATCAATATTAACTGGAGGTCAGGTCCTGTCCATATATGCGAAAAAATCCGGATAAAAGAGCTTTTCCGACATTGTTACCTCAAAAACGCATAAAAAATATATAGAGCCCAATACGTAACAAAAAATTAGGTCAGGTCATGTCCATATATGCGAAAAAAATCCGGATAAAAGAGCTTTTCCGACAGTGTAACCTCCAAAACGCATAAAAAATGTATAGAGCCCAATACGTAACAAAAAATTAGACTCACTCGAATTTTTTTCTTTCTTCGATAAATATTAACTGGAGGTCAGGTCATGTCCATATATGCGAAAAAATCCGGATAAAGGAGCTTTACCGACAGTATAAACCCATAAAGAATGTATAGAGCCCAATACGTAACAAAAAATTAGACCCATTCGAATTGTTTTCTTTCTTCGATAAATATTAAATGGAGGTCAGGTCATGTCCATATATGCGAAAAAATCCGGATAAAAGAGTTTTTCCGACAGTGTAACCTCCAAAACACATAAAAAATGCAAAGAGCCCAATACGTAACAAAAAATTAGACCCACTCGAATTGTTATCTTTCTTCGATAAATATTAAATGGAGGTCAGGTCATGTCCATATATGCGAAAACATCCGGATAAAAGAGCTTTACCGACAGTGTAACCTCCAAAACACATAAAAAATGTATAGAGCCCAATACGTAACAAAAAATTAGACCCATTCGAATTGTTTTCTTTCTTCGATAAATATTAACCGGAGGTCAAGTCATGTCCATGTAGGCGTAAAAATCCTGATTAAAGAGTTTTACCGACAGTGTAACCTCCAAAACGCATAAAAAATGTAAAGAGCCCAATACGTAACAAAAAATTAGGCCCACTCGAATTTTTTTTCTTTTTTCGATAAATATTAACTGGAGGTCAGGTCATGTCCATATATGCGAAAAAATCCGGATAAAGGAGCTTTACCGACAGTATAAACCCAAAAAGAATGTATAGTGCCCAATACGTAACAAAAAATTAGACCCATTCGAATTGTTTTCTTTCTTCGATAAATATTAAATGGAGGTCAGGTCATGTCCATATATGCGAAAAAATCCGGATAAAAGAGTTTTTCCGACAGTGTAACCTCCAAAACACATAAAAAATGCAAAGAGCCCAATACGTAACAAAAAATTAGACCCACTCGAATTGTTATCTTTCTTCGATAAATATTAAATGGAGGTCAGGTCATGTCCATATATGCGAAAACATCCGGGTAAAAGAGCATTTCCGACAGTGTAACCTCCAAAACGCATAAAAAATGTAAAGAGCCCAATACGTAACAAAAAATTAGACCTACTCGAATTGTTTTCTTTGTTCGATAAATATTAACTGGAGGTCAGGTCATGTCCATATATGCGAAAAATCCGGATAAAAGAGCTTTACCGGCCGTGTAACGCATAAAGAATGTATAGAGCCCAATACGTAACAAAAAATTAGACCCACTCGAATTGTTTTCTTTCTTCGATAAATATTAAACGGAGGTCAGGTCATGTTCATATATGCGAAAAAATCCGGATACAAGAGCTTTTCCGACAGTGTAACCTCCAAAACACATCAAAAATGTATAGAGCCCAAAAAATTAGACACACTCGAATTTTTTTCTTTCTTCGATAAATATTAACTGGAGGTCAGGTCATGTCCATATATGCGAACAATCCGGATAAAAGAGCTTTACCGACCGTGTAACACATAAAGAATGTATAGAGCCCAATACGTAACAAAAATTAGACCCACTCGAATTTTTTTTTTTCTTTCTTCGATAAATATTAACCGGAGGTCAGGTCATGTCCATATATGCGAAAAAATCCGGATAAAAGAGCTTTTCGGACAGTGTAACCTCCAAAACACATAAAAAATGCAAAGAGCCCAATACGTAACAAAAAATTAGACCCACTCGATTTTTTTTCTTTCGATAAATATTAACTGGAGGTCAGGTCAGGTCCATATATGCGAAAAAATCCGGATAAAGGAGCTTTACCGACAGTGTAACCCATAAAGAATGTATAGAGCCCAATACGTAACAAAAAATTAGACCCATTCGAATTTTTTTCTTTCTTCGATAAATATTAACCGGAGGTCAGCTCATGTCCATATATGCGAAAAAATCCGGATAAAAGAGATTTACTGACAGTGTAACCTCCAAAACACATACAAAATGTATAGAGCCCAATACGTAACAAAAAATTAGACCCACTCGAATTTTTTTTCTTTTTTCGATAAATATTAACCGGAGGTCAAGTCATGTCCATATAGGCGTAAAAATCCGGATTAAAGAGCTTTACCGACAGTGTAACCTCCAAAACGCATAAAAAATGTAAAGAGCCCAATACGTAACAAAAAATTACACCCACTCGATTTTTTATCTTTCTTCGATAAATATTAACTGGAGGTCAGGTCATGTCCATATATGCGAAAAAATCCGGATAAAGGAGCTTTACCGACAGTGTAACCCATAAAGAATGTATAGAGCCCAATACGTAACAAAAAATTAGACCCATTCGAATTTTTTTCTTTCTTCGATAAATATTAACTGGAGGTCAGGTCATGTCCATATATGCGGGTAAAAGAGCTTTTCCGACAGCTTAACCTCCAAAACGCATAAAAAATGTAAAGAGCCCAATACGTAACAAAAATTAGACCTACTCGAATTGTTTTCTTTGTTCGATAAATATTAACTGGAGGTCAGGTCATGTCCATATATGCGAAAAATCCGGATAAAAGAGCTTTACCGGCCGTGTAACGCATAAAGAATGTATAGAGCCCAATACGTAACAAAAAATTAGACCCACTCGAATTTTTTTTTCTTTCTTCGATAAATATTAAATGGAGGTCAGGTCATGTCCATATATGCGAAAAAACCGGATAAAAGAGCTTTACCGACAGTGTAACCTCCAAAACACATAAAAAATGTATAGAGCCAATACGTATCAAAAAATTAGACCCACTCGAATTGTTTTCTTTCTTCAATAAATATTAACTGGAGGTCAGCTCATGTCCATATATGCGAAAAAAATCCGGATAAAAGAACTTTACTGATAGTGTAACCTCCAAAACACAAAAAAATGTATAGAGCCCAATACGTAACATAACATGTCCATATATGCGTAAAAATCCGGATAAAAGAGGTTTTCCGACAATGTAACCTCCAAAACGCATAAAAAATGCAAAGAGCCCAATACGTAACAAAAAATTAGACCCACTCGAATTTGTTTTCTTTCTTCGATAAATATTAAATGGATGTCAGGTCATGTCCATATATGCGAAAAAATCCGGATAAAGGAGCTTTACCGACAGTATAACCCATAAAGAATGTATAGAGCCCAATATGTAACAAAAAATTAGACCCATTCGAATTGTTTTCTTTCTTCGATAAATATTAAATGGAGGCAAGGTCATGTCCATATATGCGAAAAAATTCGGATAAAAGAGTTTTTCCGACAGTGTAACCTCCAAAACACATAAAAAATGCAAAGAGCCCGATACGTAGCAAAAAATTAGACCCACTCGAATTGTTTTCTTTCTTCGATAAATATTAACTGGAGGTCAGGTCATGTCCATATATGCGAAAAATCCGGATAAAAGAGCTTTACCGGCCGTGTAACGCATAAAGAATGTATAGAGCCCAATACGTAACAAAAAATTAGACCCACTCGAATTGTTTTCTTTCTTCAATAAATATTAACTGGAGGTCAGCTCATGTCCATATATGCGAAAAAATCCGGATAAAAGAACTTTACTGATAGTGTAACCTCCAAAACACAAAAAAATGTATAGAGCCCAATACGTAACATAACATAACCGGAGGTCAAGTCATGTCCATATATGCGTAAAAATCCGGATAAAAGAGGTTTTCCGACAATGTAACCTCCAAAACGCATAAAAAATGCAAAGAGCCCAATACGTAACAAAAAATTAGACCCACTCGAATTTGTTTTCTTTCTTCGATAAATATTAAATGGAGGTCAGGTCATGTCCATATATGCGAAAAAATCCGGATAAAGGAGCTTTACCGACAGTATAACCCATAAAGAATGTATAGAGCCCAATATGTAACAAAAAATTAGACCCATTCGAATTGTTTTCTTTCTTCGATAAATATTAAATGGAGGCCAGGTCATGTCCATATATGCGAAAAAATCCGGATAAAAGAGTTTTTCCGACAGTGTAACCTCCAAAACACATAAAAAATGCAAAGAGCCCAATACGTAGCAAAAAATTAGACCCACTCGAATTGTTTTCTTTCTTCGATAAATATTAACTGGAGGTCAGAACATGTCCATATATGCGAAAAATCCGGATAAAAGAGCTTTACCGGCCGTGTAACGCATAAAGAATGTATAGAGCCCAATACGTAACAAAAAATTAGACCCACTCGAATTTTTTTCTTTCTTCGATAAATATTAAATGGAGGTCAGGTCATGTCCATATATGCGAAAAAACCGGATAAAAGAGCTTTACCGACCCTCCAAAACACATAAAAAATGTATAGAGCCAATACGTATCAAAAAATTAGACCCACTCGAATTGTTTTCTTTCTTCGATAAATATTAACTGGAGGTCAGCTCATGTCCATATATGCGAAAAAATCCGGATAAAAGAGTTTTTCCGACAGTGTAACCTCCAAAACACATAAAAAATGCAAAGAGCCCAATACGTAACAAAAAATTAGACCCACTCGAATTGTTTTCTTTCTTCGATAAATATTAAATGGAGGTCAGGTCATGTCCATATATGCGAAAACATCCGGGTAAAAGAGCTTTTCCGACAGTGTAACCTCCAAAACGCATAAAAAAGTAAAGAGCCCAATACGTAACAAAAAATTAGACCTACTCGAATTGTTTTCTTTGTTCGATAAATATTAACTGGAGGTCAGGTCATGTCCATATATGCGAAAAATCCGGATAAAAGAGCTTTACCGGCCGTGTAACGCATAAAGAATGTATAGAGCCCAATACGTAACAAAAAATTAGACCCACTCGATTTTTTTTTTTTCTTTCTTCGATAAATATTAACCGGAGGTCAGGTCATGTCCATATATGCGAACACTTCCGGATAAAAGAGCTTTTCGGACAGTGTAACCTCCAAAAACGGATAAAATCGGCAAAGAGCCCAACACGTAAAAAAAAATTAGACCCACTCGATTTTTTTTCTTTCGATAAATATTAACTGGAGGTCAGGTCAGGTCCATATATGCGAAAAAATCCGGATAAAGGAGCTTTACCGACAGTGTAACCCATAAAGAATGTATAGAGCCCAATACGTAACAAAAAATTAGACCCATTCGAATTTTTTCTTTCTTCGATAAATATTAACTGGAGGTCAGCTCATGTCCATATATGCGAAAAAATCCGGATAAAAGAGCTTTTCCGACAGTGTAACCTCCAAAACACATACAAAATGTATAGAGCCCAATACGTAACAAAAAATTAGACCCACTCGAATTTTTTTCTTTCTTCGATAAATATTAACCGGAGGTCAAGTCATGTCCATATAGGCGTAAAAATCCGGATTAAAGAGCTTTACCGACAGTGTAACCTCCAAAACGCATAAAAAATGTAAAGAGCCCAATACGTAACAAAAATTAGACCCACTCGAATTTTTTTCTTTCTTCGATAAATATTAAGTGGAGGTCAGGTCATGTCCATATATGCGAAAAAATCCGGATAAAGGAGCTTTACCGACAGTGTAACGCATAAAGAATGTATAGAGCCAAATACGTAACAAAAAATTAGACCCACTCGAATTTTTTTCTTTTTTCGATAAATATTAACCGGAGGTCAAGTCATGTCCATATAGGCGTAAAAATCCGGATTAAAGAGCTTTACCGACAGTGTAACCTCCAAAACGCATAAAAAATGTAAAGAGCCCAATACGTAACAAAAAATTACACCCACTCGTATTTTTTTTCTTTCTTCGATAAATATTAAATGGAGGTCAGGTCATGTCCATATATGCGAAAAAATCCGGATAAAAGAGCTTTTCCGACAGTGTAACCTCCAAAACGCATAAAAAATGTAAAGAGCCCAATACGTAACAAAAAATTAGACCCACTCGAATTTTTTTCTTTCTTCGATAAAACATACGGGGACGTCAACTCATGTCCATATATGCGAAAAATCCGAATAAAAGAGCTTTTCCGACAGTGTAACCTCCAAAACACATAAAAAAATGTATAGAGCCCAATACGTAACAAAAATCTAGACCCACTGGAATTGTTTTCTTTCTTCGATAAATATTAACCGGAGGTCAAGTCATGTCCATATATGCGAAAAAAATCCGGATAAAAGAGCTTTTCCGACAGTGTAACCTCCAAAACGCATAAAAAATATATAGAGCCCAATACGTAACAAAAAAAATCCAGCCGAAAAACACTGACAAATATTTTGTTCTATAAATTCTCAAAATGACTCTAGAAAGAGTCACAAATGACTCAAAATGAGTTACTGGGTCAATATAAAGTAATTCTATAACAAAAACACGCACTAATAACCATAATTTGCTTTAAAAATAACCAGAGCCCATTACGTAACAAAAACATTCTAAGTCTAGAGAAAAAACACTGTCAAAAATTTTTTTCTAGAATGACTCAAAATGACTCAAAAGGATTTACTGAGTCAATATAAAGTAATTATATAACAAAAACATGCACCTAAAACCCATAATTTGCTTTAAAATAACAAGAGCCCAATACGTAACAAAAAATTCTAAGTCTAGAGAAAAAACACTGTCAAAATTTTTTTTCTAGAAAGAATCAAAATGACTCAAAAGGATTTACTGAGTCAATATAAAGTAATTCTATAACAAAAACATGCACCTAAAACCCATAATTTGCTTTAAAAATAACCAGAGCCCAATACGTAACAAAAAAATTCTAAGTCTAGAGAAAAACACTGTCCAATTTTTTTTTCTAGAAAGACTCAAAATGACTCAAAAGGATTTACTAAGTCAATATAAAGTAATTCTATAACAAAAACATGCATTTAATCATGATAATGTCCTTTTAAAATAACCAGAGGCCAATACGTAACAAATAAATTCCAAGTCTAGAGATAAAACACTGTCAAATATTTTGTTCTAGAAAGACTCAAAATGAGTTACTGGGTCAATATAAAGTACTTCTATAAAAACACATGCACATAATATCCATAATTTGCTTGAAAAACAACCGGAGCCCAATACGTAACAAAAAAATGTATAGAGCCCAATACGTAACAAAAACCACTACAGAGGGAGGGAGTATGAATAAAGTAATTTTAATCAAATTTTAGTTTTGTTACGTATTGGGCGGGATGAATTATTTTTTGCCACTTTTTGTTCTAGGTAGAAGAGGTTGAGCCCAATACGTATCAAATTGATACGTACTGGGATTTTGTTACGTATTGGGCTCTTACAGACGTTTAGGTGTCGATGTTGAGGTATATGCATATGTCCTTAAGTTTTGAAACAGTTTGCTTGATCAGACTCTTAGTTTTTACAAGTTTACAAATATTACACGGAAAAACAGTGGCAGGATCGACGGGAATTATATAAATAAACATTGTTATTCATCAGGTTCGCCTTCGCAAATAATAAGGAGACAAGAAGAGAAAATGATCCCGCCTGGGAATTGAATCCAGGACCTCAGGGTTACGAGACCTACGCCTTAACCGCTTGGCCACGGGAGCTTCATGATTAGGCTGCTTGAAATTCGAACTCATCAGGTTCGCCGTCGCAAATAAACTGAAAAGCTTACTAGCAACACTGGTGTTGAAATCACAGCGAGCAAAGTAAAGTATACTACACTTAATTTAAACAGTAAATTTCTAGCAACACTGTTGTTGACATGTGAATAATAGCAGTCCAGGACCCGCTATACTTCACGTTATACTTCATTGAATAGACAATGTTACTAGCAAAACTGGTTTCGCTGTTTCTTTATAACAGCACCTGAAAAGACAAAGCTACTGGCAACACTGGTGTTGAAACCAATGCAAATCATGTCACACCATGTACTTAATCCAAATCACAATACTAGAGTGTTGCATAAAATTAACAAGAGAGTTGTCTGTTAAAATCAGAATTTTCCATTGTAAATAAAATCTCAAACGTCAAAAAAGTGAGGTTTCTGGCAACATTTAGGCAGAAATACTTGATACTCATGCACTACAGTTGGTAATGTCTTCATACTAATATCATAAAAATGCATCATCATCCCCTAGGTGGATAAAAGTCTTATTTTTCATAATATATTAAATTAAAAACCTGAAAATTGTGCAATTTTCCTGGCAACACTGCTCCCACGTATGAAAATTATTTTATAACAGCACCTGAAAAGGCAACGCTACTGGCAACACTAGCGTTGAAACCAATGCAAATCATGTCATACCATGCACTTAATCCAAATAACAATACTAGAGTGTTGCATAAAATTAACAAGAGAGTTGTCTGTTAAAATCAGCATTTTCCATTGTAAATAAAAGCTCAAACGTCAAAAAAGAGAGGTTTCTGGCAACACTTAGGCAGAAATACTTGATACTCATGCACTACAGTTGGTAATGTCTTCATACTAATATCATAAAAATGCATCATCATCCCCTAGGTGGATAAAAGCCCTTATTTTTCATAATATATTAAATTAAAAAACTGAAAATTGTGCAATTTTCCTGGCAACACTGCTCCCACGTATGAAGTTTACCAAAACTTTTTTTTCATGATATTACTAGACCAACATCTTATCTACTTACCATGAGCAGATAATTGTGAGAAAAGTGTTACTTTGGGGGTTACATCAATTTTCCCAACACAAGTTTTGGCATGGCCGAAAATAATGAAAAACACCCCTATTTTACATAATGGTTTCACCCACTTCTGAAAGTGATTTGTTTGTGTTTACATGATTTTAATAGAGAGGAAGGATATCTTATTTACTGTATAAAAGAAGGGTACTGAACATGATTTCCTTCATCCTGAAATCTGACCTAAAATATTTCTACATTTTGTTACATATGAAAATGCTGAAAATTGGGCAAATTTACATTTTGGCGGTTGCCATGGCAACCAAAGGTGCAGGCGACATGAATGTCATTCCTGTTGACTTTGACCCAAGGTGCATCCATGCACAAAGTTGGAAGAAAAATCATTTTTTGAAGTCTGCCAACACTTATTTGATTTATTATACAGCAGACCAGTCTTATTAGTCATGATAGTATGTGGGTGTGTGACATTGGCAGCCAAACGAAAAAAAAGGGACATTAAGTGATCTAGAATGAGCGTTTATGGCGTTTCGACAGTATTTTTTGTGGGACATGAGAGCACCTCAGACGTATCGAATTGCATTCTGAATACGAAGCATGTCTTTCTGATATCAAATAATTTTCATTTTTGAAATTCACAATATTTGTCAAATTTTTGATATATAACAGTCCTCGAAATAAATTTTATAAATCTAATGATATATTCTTAAAGTGTATGTAGCTGGGAGGAAAAGCCGACGATCAATTGAAAATTTTGACCTTTTATATTGAACATATGGATTTTTTTCCCCAAAAGACCTATTTTGTTTTGGTGTTTTGGGAAAAAAATCCATCAGATTTATAAAGTTTACTTCAAGTACTGTTAAATATCAAAAATATCAATTTTTAATGATTTGCCATAAAATGTGTATTACATTGCGAATTTCAAAAATCAAAATTATTTGATATCAGAAGGACATTCTTCGTCGTATTCAGAATGCAATTCGATATGTCTGATGTGCTCTAATGTCCCACAATAAATACTATCCAAACGTTCATACCCCTTCCCTTAATTGCTACAAGTTTTCTTGTGTCGTAAAGCAGGTAAAATATTCATTCAGTTATATTGATCTCCAAAATGTACGATATTTTAGTCATTGTATATTATGAGACATATGGCGTCAAATACGTAAATGCATAAATTAGCCTTCCGTCACACTTTACGTTATTGATACACGTACCTTTGCATATAGAAGTTATCTTCTGAAGTGCGAGAAGCGCGAGTAAATTTCGCATGTTAATTCCGTGTTGCTAGTTTTGCATATTTCAGTGCGCCCATTCTTGGACCCAGTATAGTAGGGCCTAATAGGTCAAACTTCGGAACAACCTATAAGGGGCTGTGCAATAATTATGAACCCTGAGCAGGGTAAAATTTGGGCGGCAGGCGATTTTTGGCACACATTCGTGGGACTCCTTTTAAATAAAACGCGCTAAAAAGGAAAATTAGGAAAACGGTACGGAAACGCTTTGAATTTTTATACTCGCAGCGCTCGCAACATGTATCAAGACCATTTAAGGTTTGTAAATTGGGATACCAAAAGTTTGGTATGTGCAAGGGGGTCAAATAAATTTTGGCGGGCCGAGAGTGGGGGAAACGATATTTGGCGGGCCGAGAGGGGGGGAGCGATTTTTGACGAGCCGTTTGGAAATTTTATTTTAATTATTGCACAACCCCTAATGGAATTAAATTTTACAGTTTTTACCGTGCCTCTCTCGAGTCTCTCCCCTTTTGGTGCTATCGCCAAGCATCAGACATTGTATTGGTTGCAAATATTATCGTAAGCAAAGCGTTGGATGGGTAGTAACGATATACTAGAGATTCGCAAACTATTTCTATAATATGCACCACACCCCAGGTGCCTCCTGGCACGTTCGTGCAGTTAGAATAGAAATCCGTGCAGTGAGAATCAAAATTCCGTGCTTAAAGTAGTTCTATACTAGTTTCGGCCCGAAAAAATGACTAAGAAATTAAAGAAGTTCCTCCACAAAGCAAGTCTGATCTAGTCGGGAAATCCTATGTATAGTTTGTGGCGATCAGTCAAACATTCAATGCAAGGGAAATCAAGAACAACGCCTCTGGTAACGCCCTCTCCTCCCAATTTTTTGGTCACCGTCGTGCAAAGCCACTGGACGAGAAAATCCGCAACAGGCGTGGGGGCAGCTTCATATACCGGACAGAAATTGTCCAGAATTGGCCTGTGCGTCTTCTTGTTTAGACCATTAAACACCTTAATTTAGGGCAAAATAGTGTAATGTTGCAAATTACCACAACATATCACCTTTGTTTGTGCTAAAATAGTGTAAAATGGAAAGGTTTTGCGCGCTTCGTGCGCAATTGTCCCAATAAAACGGACCAAAAATTATGACCATCAGGAACATTTTCATCGCCGCTCACCCCTGATATGCCACCGGGGACACCAATAAAAAAACAAGTGCGCAGCCTATACGGCATGCAGACCTGGTAACGGGGGCAACGGGACTTTTTATAATCAAAATTTACAATACTTATGGCCAAATTAATGTGAAAAAGGCTAAAAGCGCGGCTTTTCTCCACATGCTCAAGGAAACCTTTAAAGACCATATAATAACCCTTAAACTTTTATGAGTCATTTTACGGCGATACCCATTTTAACTCTTTCTCCACGAGGCACCATAATTTGAATGAGAGCACACAATGCGAAATATGGACACCAGATCTTAAACTGGCTTTAACTTAAATCAAGGTTGTTGTTTTTTGCGTTGTTTCAATTCCTGTTTTCGGTTCAAACTAACTTTTAATATTAAACTTAAGTCCTTCGTACCTCACCTAACTCCAATTCCTGTAATGTGTCCAACTTATACTGGATATTTTGTAATTCACACCACTTCAATTTGCACACATTCCTTTTGACATTTGAAAAACCCGCCCATATATTTCTTTTATAGAGAATGAACATTTTTAATGTAAGGGTAAATAGGAAAATAACAACAAATAAAAGCAATGTTTCCTCTACTCTCCAGGGACAATAAAACTTTGGGACAATAAAACTCCATTTTACTTCAGTGCCAATGAGGTTAAGAAAGTGGCAGTTGTTCCAAATAGTATAATAGTATAGTATGCTGACATTCAAAGTTTAGATGTCTCGTGGACAAGCATTAAAATTGGGTATCGCTGTCAAATGTGTCATAAAAACAGAACGGCAAGTGCTAATTACTTCGTTTTTTCACACAAGGCCACTAATGAATATATCATGTGTTTTAAATCCTAAAAGTTCAATCTGGTTATAAAATAAAGATGGATTCTTTGCACTATTGCACTTTTGGACTCACCCTGTATATTGCTTGTAGAAAATAAACACCCTGTTTATGGACTGAACATCTAGTGTTTTAAGTTGAGCACTATATAGAAGAGTGTGTTTAATCTTTTGTAATGAATTTGTATACAACTTTTTTATGCAATTTGCCGACAACTTATGCACCTTTGCATCATATCACTGAAGTTGCAGAAAGTTTATCACATTCACATTGTGCGACTATAAGATACTGTGCGACAGGTTAAAAGATGGTAGGGACACGTGTGCATTTCATTCAGCATTTAATAAAGAGGTTCTGTGTACTTTTATGGAGTTTCCAATAATGACAATTCAATTAAATGGAATGATATTTTAAATGAAACCTATTACCTTTCTAAGTAAATCAAAAGGATTTTTATATTATTATTATATTTTACAGATATTAATTTGTGCAATTGTAGGCACCTGTGCGCATTTTATTCATTTTGCAGAGATTGTATTCGTTTTTGCATATCAATACCATCAATACCATAAACTTAATAACATTTATGATCCTAGTGTGTAATGTCATGTAGCTGTAGGTAATTAAAAATGAAATGAATTAGTGAAATACATTAGTGACATGAATCAATTTTCAAATTTAAGTGCATATCATTAGATTGATAAACTTTACTTCGGGGATTGTTAATGTCAAAAATGTCATTTTTTAATATAGCTTGTCATAAAATTTGTATTTTATCGCAAATTTCAAAAATTCAAAATCATTTGATATCAGTTAAGACTATTCCTCGTATTCAGAATGCAATTTGGTATGTCTGAGTGATGTGCTCTTAGCTCTCAGCCCTTAACGTCAAAAATAAGTCAGTAAAATGTGTGATTGTAACGCGTGATTTGTAAAGGTTTACAGAACTCAAGGGGGGAGACAGCCCCCTCTGCCAGCAACTCCTTCCCCTAAAGCTTGTCTCCGCTAGCTGATCTTTTAGATTTTACGTTTGCTAACGTGCAGTGATTTTTTCTTCTAAAAAGCCCCTGCCACCACCCTATAAATTAGAACTTTCAAGCCTGATGGGGGTGGGGTAATAAAATGCTTTACCTGAAAAAGACAACACGGAAGGCGTATCCCCGTGTATCCGCGGGTACTCATGCCCGTCAAAAAATCGCTAAATTAGGTGTATTTTCAGATAACGAAACGCGATTCGCGAAACACCAACGAATCAACGATTGGCTTGGGAAAAAACGGTGCTCTATATTTCACATGTATATCATCAGGCTATCATCGGAGTTTCATTAGGGAACAAACCAAAAGATAAACGAAAATAGTTTCGTTTAGCGGGAAGGGTAAAAATACTCTGATTACGTTTGTACAAAAACATCGGTTTGATGAATCTCACCAGTGCAGGGGCTATTTTAACGTGCCTCACTGTCACGTACGTGACGAGATAAAATATTCGTGCAGTGACAATTAACCATCCGTGTAGATATGCTTTAATAGTAGACAATGGTAGAGCCTTTCTTATGGTCACATTCAGGTAAAAATGTCAATTTTTTTATTTTTGAAATGCACTCTACTTCATCAACACGTTTATCTCATTGCACGAACGTGACAGTGAGACACGTAAAAATAGCCCCTGCACCAGTGGCGTACCCTGGCCGCCCCAACCCCGGGGGCTGAAGAAAATTATTCAATTTTGCCACCCCCTCCTCAAAAGCCCGAAAAGGTTGGCCCAAATTTTTTTTCGGTTGTTTGAAAAAGTGAAGAGCAAAACAAAACAAAATGGATTTCAGGCGCTAGCGCCCTAAAAGCAACATATTTTGATGTAGGCCTACCGTAGAAACCCGTCTACAAGGAATAGTAGCGACTGTGATGATAGCATATTTCACGCTAGCGCCCTCCACAATATTATATCATTATGGAATTTGAGCAAATCATTTACCGACACAAGCAGGTATACAATGTATTATTTTATCTTTATTTCGCATCTCACGAGCATAGCTCACTTGGCAAGGCATAAGACTTTGGTTCTTTAGATCGGAAGATGGTGAGTTCGAGCCTCATCACGGTCACACAAACTTTTATAAACAAAATATTGTTCAAACTTTTCATTTATATTTTCTTGCATTTTCTAAAGACTCCTTTCGTGATCATTTTTTTTCATATTTAGTTTAATTTATTCTATTGTTTTTCTTTTATTGTTTCTTTTCTTTGTCTTTTTTTCTTGTTTAATTTTATTTTTTCTTTATTTTTCTTTGATTCATATAATATTGGCAGGATAAGGAGAGGAGGGAACTAAAGACCCATTCAGTTATTTGCTCATCCGGACGATCGTAAAAATCATCAAAATTCACCTTTGTCATTGTCATAGATGTGGTAACATAGCCTGCTAGTGGTTCAGCAGAAAACCGTGTGACACATAATATACATTTGGCTACATTTTATTATACGATAAATACGAATTTATTAAACATGGTAACAAATATTCTCTAGCAGATCGGTTATACGCATACTGCAGTTACTGTCCGTTTTCCCATACACAATACACAGTGCTCTTTCCCATTGACGCGTGACCTTTACAAATAGCCCTACGTTAACAGTATGGGGATATGACTAGTTAACGTCGCTGTGTGAAAAATAACCGGCCAATATTAAAAGTACTCTTCTAAAGTTCTAGAAAATATAGTTTTTTAACATGTCCTAAATTTTAGCTAATTTAGATGTTTGGAAATATTCGTACTTTGGTGTTTTAGTTAATGTTATAGGTAATAGTACATTGCCTAGTTAACGTCGCTGTGTGAAAAATAAACGGCTAATATTAAAAGTACTCTTCTAAAATTTTAGACAATATAGTTTTGTAACATGTCCTAAATTTTTAGCTAATTTAGGTGTTTGGAGAGGGTCGTACTTTTGTGTTTTAGGAAGGACATGTAAACGACAGATAACACCAAAAATATGAAGAAATTATTTCCAAACCGTGTTAAGTCAAAAATCATTATGTTGCTCATTTTCAAGAATGCTGGTTTACAAAAAGCACGCCATTGTCTGATTTCGTGAACAAAGCCACACATAACATTGTTTCCTTTCGTTTCCTTTATAATCGGTTACCCAACTGAAGCTATGAATACCAGCTTTATTGCGATATCGCACATGAAAACAGTCACTTGTGCACAACCAGAGAAGATCCGATTTAATCAGTTGAGCTGTTTCAATGAGTGTTATCTTGGTTTAATAGCTTTTAATGGGGTTAAGTCCTGCAAAGGTCGAGATGAATTCTACTGTAGACATGACTGCATCATGGATGGAACTGGTAGGCATAGGCCTATTATAAATTCGGGATATTAAATATCTTCCTGACGAGACAGATCTGCGCATGTGGTCAAAGACGATTCCTTACTAGCCACAGACCGTCCGCTGGAATTAGTTGAACATGAACCATTCGCTATGGCTGTTGGTCGGACCTCTCATCTCCCACATCGATTGTGACCTATAATCCCCGACATTGCCCTTATGAACTCACATCCTCCTGTTTTATTCCAATACGCTGGCGAAGTTACGTAATAATCGGATTAACTACCATAGCAATAGGTGAAAACAATTTTGAATATACCGCGTTATACACTGATACGTTCAGGCGGTACCTCTTCATTGAACCATATCATGCTGCACCTGTAAGATTAGTATCTTTGAAAAGACCAGTATTGTATTCAATCTATGATTGCAGACATACACAGTACAGGTGATGAGTGTAACCTGCTTGTAGCGCAGCGCGATATGTTCAAAATTGTTTTCACCTATTGCTATGGTAATTAATCCGATTAATTACGTAACTTCACCAGCGTATAATGGCCGAATAAATTCTGACCATCACTTGGCTTGTTGGATTCGTCTATACTACAATTCGCTGTCGAAGTAACGTAATAATCGCAATAACTACCATCAAGCAGATTGCACTAATCACCCGCGTATGTCACCAAACATAGATTGAATACCACTCTTTTCATTAATACTAATCTTACATGGCGAGTGATTAGCATTTCTTTGACAACTATGGTTCAATGCATAGGTGCCACGTGAACGATGAAGTGCAGGGCTATATATTCGAAATTGTATTCATCAATTGCTATGGTAGTTAATCCGATTAGTTACGTCACATCGACAGCGAATAGCCTATGAGTATGGGTTCAAGTGGAACAAAAAATAGTGTATGTCCATTGCTAGCTATGGTAATTAATCATGTTAGTGTTTACATCACTACTTCGGTGAAGACAAGAGAAGTGTGCCTTCTCTACCAACGCCTGTGATATAACAGGTGCAAGCGAAACAAAATTGAATGACCAGAATAGTTTCCTTTGTCAGATGAATTGATTGAAGTTTTTGAAGACACTCTATTCTTGATGGGACAATAGATTCAAATATGGAATAATTATTATTCCTCATCTATTTTTTTTTTATTGAAAAAACTGCAATTGTGGCAACAGAACAATATGTATTTTGATTTCATTTCAAGTAGAAACAAAATGGTGCTTAAGCCAAAAACGCACCCTACCTACCATTCCTCAAGAATTGGGATGGCACAAAGGTGCAACATAGGTTTTTATTGCAAAGACGAGGACAGACAAGTAGTTACAACACATCTGTCTAACCGTGGGTTTCGCTATTTTTTAGAATAAATGCTTTTACTAGTTTCTATAAAACCACAAAATTACTATAGTTATAAAACTATAAAAAAACTAAAAAACAAAAATAAAACACCTAAAATTAAAAGTAGAAAGGTAGATTTGAAGAAAGATAAAAAGAACATGTCAAAAAGTTAAAATTAAACGAGAATGAAAAAATGGAACCGGTTCCCGGACCATGCTCTCTTCAGCATGTCTTCAGTTCCAAAGTCTGACGCTCTATCAATTGAGCTATACGATCCTGATATACGAAACAGTCGTTATTATGTCAATACAATTGATTGGTGTTACAACATACTTAGATGGAATGCATAGCCACCCAGTGCCAGTATATATTTGCTCAAACTCCAAATACAAAAAGCAACCAATTTTATTGAGGGCGTTTCTTAGGTATATCCTTGTAGACGGGGTTTTACGGTATATTACCATTTTTCAAAAAAATTTATGCTTTATCAAATTTTTCCGCCCTTTTTTATTTAATAATTCTTTTTGCCGCCCTTGTTCTTTTCGCCGCCCTTCATTTTGGCCGCCCCTGCTTTTACCCCGGGAGCTGTCGCCCCAAAGCCCCCCACAAAAAATACGCGCATGCTCACTATATAGGCCCCTATTTGTATTAAGCTTTTCTTCCTCAATAAATAAGGGGCCGTTCACAAACACTTGTAAGGGGGGGGGCCTGATACAGACCTCGAAAATTCCAGGCCCCCCTTTTTCGACATGAAAATTATCGGTCAACCTCATAGAAATGCATATAAACTCAATTTTCCCAGAAAAAATTGTGGCCATTTTTTCAGGTCCCGCCTTAGGAGGGTTAAAAATTTCAGGACCCCTATTTGCATCAGGCCCCCCTTACAAGTGTTTGTGAACGGTCCCTAAACTTAAACCGTTTTGGAAAATAACCACAATATAAATATTTTCACAACAATCAACGTGTTGTTCCCATTAATTATCCCGACGTTCGATACACATGACCTTTCAAAGCCTGCTAAATTTTGAACAATGATGAATGTGTGGAATTTTTAGGTAGAAATTTTCAATTAACATATGCTAGTGATGACACCAACAACTAAAAAAACTAAGAATTTAAGGCCATGGAAAATTTGCAACATCGTCATACGAGTACCGGTATAGTACATCATTGTTGTAGGAATGCGTAGGCCCTATATTCTGCGGGACAAGAAAGTTGAAAGCTGGTCGTTTTACACGATGCAATTAGTGTTGGTCATTGCTTCGATTTTCATTATCTAGGCTATAGGGCCCTATCAACTCTATCAGTAATATTTTTGAAAAATAACACTTTGATGTTTTGCAAAAGTTCATTCTACAAATCATAGGCCTATGCTTCGAAAACTTGCTTGATTATTGCGGGGATTATTGTTGTCAGTACTCAGTAGGCCTAATGCACTGACGTGTGAGTCACGTGTCCAGGATCTTTTCCTGCGGGGGGCTCAGAGGGGTTTTCAGAGTTATGCGGGGGGCTTAATGGCTAAAATCGCCAAAAACCGGCTGATTTTTACATGGATTTTTAACAAAGTGCAGGGGCTTCAGCACCCAAAGCCCCCCTGGACACGCCACTGTTAGTAAATGAGTAATGTTCGTTTCCCGGGTTCGTTTCAACAGTCAATAGAGAGCTTGCGAAATGACGTTACGTTAACTTTAACTTTAACTTCTAGAGGATTATAGAGGATTATGCATTCAAACCCATCTTGGTTTTGAATACATACTCCTCTATAATCCTCTAGAAGTTAAAGTTAAAGTTAACGTAACGTCATTTCGCAAGCTCTCTAATGTTGCTGGGCGCACACCACTAAATAAAGTCCCATTGAAATACATGTAAATGTACATGAAAGTAAGACAGTTCTCTACCCATGTAAAACCATTTTTCATAATTATTATGGTAGCACCCAAATAAAGATTGAAATTTAATTTAAAATTGGTTTTATGAAACAAGTTGAGACTAACTTTTAAGCTACGGGGACCTGAATATCGCCACCCTTATTTCCAACTTGCACAAATGCCTCGATCCTTACTATGTCCGCACGCGGATTAGTTTCAGGAGCCAAACTTTTGACCAGATCAAGATGCACCATTTTGTGATATTCTGAACATTGATCAATTGCATATCTTTTAATCTAATTATAATAAACAATCATGGCTACTCATCCTACTCCCAAGGGACACCCACTTCACTTCAATTGCATTACCGGGACGCGGAAGGATTTGGTGTGCTGTCTCCTTGCGTGTACTACGGGCTATGTATAACGATATTGCAACGACCGGTCGTCCATGTACATGCAGGCATAACATACATGTATACTATAGGACTAGGAGCACATTAAAAAATACGTAAATGGTCTACTGTAGAGTACAAAGGTTGAGCTTAATTACCAACAGTAATGGTATACAGGCGCCCTACCGAGGTATCGAGACAAGCGGACAAGAAAACTTCACGAACTATCGATGGAATTGAACCCGGAGTGCGAGTGTAACTTGTAAGTATAGTCAGTGTAGGCCTACTACTACTATTATAGGGTAGGCCTACAAGTTGTACCATTTTACCATGTAATGACCTTGGGCTAAGCTACGCGGAAGTCTTCTTCTTCTTCCTATAAAGTGTAGACTTCAGGTACTGAAGATTTCACACTGCAAGTGGTAGCGCGCGCACGTCCTCATGTGGACGCAGTCTCAAACTACAGGTGCAGTTATTTACAGGTGAGTGCAGTTAAAAAGTTGGTTTTGTGGTGTCTATGTGAGGCTGCCCTTCAATGCCGCTTTGAAGGCATTAAGGGATGGCTGCTGTGCTGGCTCCAGTTTGAGTGAATTCCAGTCTCTAGAAGTTCTTGGAAAGAATGAAGAGAGGAAGACTTGTGAGCTGCAATGGTGCGTCTGGAAGCGGGTGCTGTGACCTCGGGTGCGTGATGTGGATTGCACTAGGTAGTTGTTCCAGTTGATGTCCACGAGGCCGAAGCGGATCTGGTAGAGCATGGAAAGTCTAGTCTGTAATCTTCTGCTCTGCAAGGTTGGCCATTCGAGATCTTTTAACATGCTTGTAACACTTGCTTTGCGATCAAAGTTATCCAGAACGAACCTTGCACCACCTCTTTGTACTTGTTCCACCTTGCGTATGTTTCGTTGGGTGTGCGGGTCCCACGCCGCTGCAGCATACTCTACTACTGGCCGAACGTATGTCATGAAAGCTGCCTCTTTGATCTTACGGCTGCACTTGCTGAAGTTTCGGGACAGGAAGGCACGAGTTCCTTTTGCTTTCTTTGTTGTTATGTCAACGTGGTTGTTGAAGTTGAGTTTACTGTCTAGGGGCACTCCCAAGTACTTAGCAGAGTCAACTACTTCCAGCACTTGACCATGGATGTTGTAGTCGGCGGTTACAGGATTGCGTTTGCAGGTCACTCTCACAACTTGGCACTTTGACGCGTTGAAATTCATGAGCCACGTTCGTTCCCATTGCTGTAGGGCGTTCAAGTCTCTTTGAAGGAGCTGCGTGTCATTAGTTGAGGTGATCTTTCTGTACAGTACGCAGTCGTCTGCAAACATCCTGGTTGATGAATTCTTCACACAGTTTGGCAAGTCATTGATGAATATTGTAAAGAGGAGAGGTCCTAAGACGCTGCCTTGGGGAACTCCTGATGTTACTTTGGCCTCTTCACTGATTTGACCTTCGACAACAACTTTCTGTGTGCGCTGGCTTAGGAAGTCTTCAATCCATGTTAAGATGTTACCAAGGATACCGTAGTGCTCCATCTTGTGTAACAGCAGTCGGTGAGAGACTTTGTCGAAAGCCTTAGCGAAGTCAAGTAAGAGTAGGTCTGTCTGGCTTTTCTCGTCCAGGCCCTTAGCTAGGTCATGCAGTGTCAGAATCAGCTGGGTATCGCAAGACCTCTTCTTTCTGAAACCGTGCTGCGCATCTGAAAGTATGTTGTACGCAGTTAGATGGTCCATGATTGCGCAGTTCACAATGTGTTCGCAGAGTTTGCAGAGGATGTTGGTTAGTGATATCGGCCGGTAGTTTGCAGCTGATGACCTGTCACCCTTCTTGAATATTGGGACAATTACAGCCTCCTTCCAAGTTGAGGGGACGGTGCCTTGGTCCAAAGATGCCTGGAAGAGCATAGTCACAGCTGGTGCTATCTCCTCAGCAACTTCCTTAAGTAGCTTGGCTGGGACCCCATCTGGACCAGATGCTTTGTGTGGTTTTAAGTTCCTCAGTAGTTTAGCTACACCGTGGCAATTAACATGTATCTTAGTTATGGGTGCACACGAGGCTGGTCCTAAGTCTGGCAACTCTGCAGAACTGTCATCAGTGAAGACATTTGCAAATTGCTGGTTGAGGATGTTTGCCTGCTTTTTCGGGTCGCAATGGAGGAAGTTCCAATCTTTGAGCGGAGATACACCTGTCCTGTCACATCTTTTGGACTTTATCAGAGCGCCGAGTCGTTTATTCCCTCCAGGTTCGCTACAGACTATGTTTTTCAGGTAGTTGTTGTACGCCTGACGACATGCAGTCTGGGTCTCCTTTTTGAGGCGTCTAAAGCGGAGCCAGTCACGATCTTTCTTCGTCTTCCGTGCCTTCTTGTATGCTCGGGCCTTCCTTCTACACGATCTTTTTGTGGTAGTGTTGAGCCAGGGTTGATTAAACCGCGTACTACTGAATTTGGTGGGCACATGTTCTTTCAATATAGTGTCCAGATTCTTGAAGATGTTCATCAGGACTGTTCATGTTAAACTGGTATTTGTAATTTCATACAACTAGTCCACTTACTTGCAGACGTTTCGGAAACTCACAGTTTCCTTTATCGATGCTATTGTTACTGTTACTTGAACTTTAGGTCACATCACCCTCTCCACCAGAAACTTGGCGTCGTGCGTACCCTCCTTGACAGAAAGAACAAAATAGTCACGGAAGAGAAAGACAAAGTAGACGAGGAAACGCACATCAAAGGGGCTCTCCAAATTTGTGGTTACCCAGAATGGAGTATTGAAAAAGTGAAAGACCAGATGGCTAAGCCTAAACCTAAGAAAGACAAACCAAAGAAAGACGATTCCACCAAGTCCAAAGGCTTAGTTGTTATACCGTACGTGGAGGGTGTTTCAGAGCGCATCTCGAGAGTTTTTAAATCTTACAATATCTCAACCGCCATGAAACCCAATTGTACGCTGCGAAATCTCCTGGTTCATCCCAAGGACAAGCGAGATCCCCACCATTCCACGGACGTGATATATTCGATCCCATGTAATAATTGTGACTTGTCATACATTGGGGAGACAGGAAGAAAGTTCGGTAAACGCTTGGAAGAGCATAAAACTGAGGCTGAAAAAAATTGGTGACAATATAAAGACCAGAGCCACTAGAAAGGCATCCCAATCGGTAGTTCACAAATCAGCCATCACCGACCACGTAGTAGACAACAACCACGTCATCAATTGGGAGGAGGCCAGAATCGTAGGCAAAGAGAGTGATAGATATAAGAGATGGATTAAGGAGGCAATCACCATCAGAAAGCGGGGAAAAACCATGAACCGAGACGAGGGGCAATACAACTTGAGTCACGTCTTTGACGATCTGATAGCTGAGAAATCAACTGGCAACTCGGTTGCTAAGCAGCAAAATCATCTGCTGTACACAGATCGTCACTGCAACAATAGCATCGATAAAGGAAACTGTGAGTTTCCGAAACGTCTGCAAGTAAGTGGAAATTTTTGGACTAGTTGTATGAAATTACAAATACCAGTGTCCAGATGTTTCTGTATTTCATCAGCTAGTGTTTCCACAGGTGTACTGGTAGAGTTGGTCTTCACAAACTCCCGAGTCCACTGGTCGGTTTCCGTCCTTATGTTGGTGAAGTCAGCCTGTTTCCATAGGTAGATCTTGTGCCATATGGGCTTCTTTCTCTTAACTTGTGAGTTCATGTCCAAAAAGACGATGTCATGATCACCTAGTCCCAGCATCCCCTCACAACGGTTTGCCAATGTAGGTCTGTTTGTCAGTATCACATCCAAAGTATTGTCCAAGCGCGTGGGAAAATCAACGATCTGATCCAACCCGGTGCGTGACAGCATTTGGAGGAATTGTTCATTTATTGCTTTCGGGTACTGATGACCGCAGATTTGCTCTGTCGTCCAATCAATATCTGGTAGGTTTGCGTCTCCACCAATCCACACTGGTGTTCCAGGATTTGTAATACATACATTGGAGATGACATCACAAATGACTCCATGTAGGACAAGTCTCTGTTTGGAGTGCGATACAGGGCTCCCACAACAATGCTTTGCTTCCCGTTGATGATTTTGGCAGCAATGAATTCAGCATCGGTTTTGATATTGAGCTGGTAACTGGTGAGACTAACAAGAACTGCAAGCAAGACTCCTCCATGGCCGTCTTTCCTATCTTTCCTGTAGACGTTATATGTAGGTGGGAATATTTCACCTTGGCTGATATCAGGTGTTAACCAAGTCTCACACCCATAGATAATGTCTGGCTTCACGGCTTCAATAAGGCTCCAGAATTCCACTCTTTTCCCATAGATACTCTGAAAGTTGATTGTAAGAGTACGGAAGTTTGTTGTTCTTTTACTATTTGAGCTAGGCGGTCTGGATGGGGATGACTGCGCTTTTGGAGAGCCTGGATTTAGGGAGCTACAACTTGTAGTACTACTCACAGAGCTATGGTGGCTGTTTTCACTATTCCCAGAATCGCTGCCAATGATGAAGGAGTCAAAGAGGCTAGCTGATAGATTCGGGAGGCCGCATTTGGAGCATTCCCAAGGTAGATCAGATCTTGTTAGCGCGGAGAGCACAGTCTCGGATATACCGACACAACCTGTGTAGCTCTGTGTGGTACCAGGTGTTGCATTCTTCACACAATATGCTTGCTTTTGCTCCTTTATAGTTCGTACAAGCCTTACTACACTCACCACATGGATATTTCGGTGTTCTTGGGCCTGGGTTTGTCTCCACGTCTCCAGCCTGCTTGATGGTTGAGTAGAGGACCAACGCGAGCACGGACAAACATGTAAGCAGTCCCACTCCGAGGGTGAACAGCAGTGTGTAACCTACCGAACTATATGATATACATTAATTGTAGCACAGAATCATGATGAAATGACATTGACAATGTCATTGGAGTGATTAAGGCAAAGTCTAAGGTAGTACTGGTAATAATAGCACCGGCTATAATAATTACATAATCAAGAATAGTCACTGGTGTAGTCACATGGTACGCTTTGGTTTCACATAGCAGTAAAATATCACATAAGGATTGTACATACATGACATATGACTAATCAATCAACTTATGGCCCATTTGGGATGCATATGGTAACACAACAACAGATGAAATCACTCATGTCATGATAAATGCAATTTAGATTACAACTGGCAATGACAATTGACATCACAAAGCCTACGAACGAAGGATGGAGGGAGTTGTAGGATGGAGGGTGACACATAACAAAGGATTGGTATTGGTAGGGATGCACATACATGTACATAGGATTGGTAGGCATGTACATGGGATAAACTCATCACATACAAGGGATGACAGTTATTTCAAGATTTCCTACCAGATATTTGTTGACCACTATCGCTGCCAGGTTGCCGAATTCAGCAGTACGCCAAAGTCATTATGCAAATTACAAGTACAACCAGTCAAGTTCTGACAATGGATGACATCACAAATCTACAAACGAAGGATGGAGAGAGTTGTAGGATGGAGGGTGACACATAACATAGGATTGGTATTGGTAAGGATGTACATACAAAGGTACGTGGGATAGGCTCATCACATGCAGGGGATGACAGATATTTCAAGATTTCCTACCGTATATTCGTTGGTCGCTATAGCTACCAGGGTTGCCGAATTCAGCAGAACGCAAAAAGCCTGTGGTGACAGTGGTGATGATTTCATACACTACCATACAACAGGAGAAATTGTAGTTCAAACAGTACACCAAATGTTTCCTCAGAGATGTTTTCTCCACAAAAGAGTGCTGGGAAAGGCTTTCAGAGGCTTAAAAACTGTAGAAAACTTGCAAATTTAGCAGAGCAATCAGCGATTACGCCATATTGGATATGCGCGCGCAACCAAAGTCAGTCTAACATGATCATTTTCTATCGGCTGATCATGGTTATTATAATTATAACAACTAAATATATAGTCGAGGAAAATGGCTATGGCCGTGAAGTTGCGCGCTGTAATTTTTGACGTGTCATCTCTAAAACAGACACTTTTGGACAGGTTATCAATTTTGAGGTTATGCCTACTAGGCCTATTTTGCTCCACAACGACTTTTTTCACAATGAAATCGGGCATTCCTGAGCGAAGATATTGAGTTTGTAAGCTATGGTAGTTATAAAATTGGAAATTGAGATATCGGCCTTTAAAATTATTATTGACAATGTTGAGAGTAGGAAATACCTTGAAAAATGTCTCAAAAAATACAAGATGCCAGTTATATTCCGGTCTGAAACTATCATCCAATATTTTAAACATTAATAACATCACAAATTCGCAACAAACCCAAACTGTTAAAAAAATCACCACTGGGCAGATTTTGGCTATTTCTCCATTTACGATCCTGCCCAAAAATTTCTGCTTTCGATATACCACGTCACATTTGTACAGGATAGGCTACTTTATATTTAGATTCAGAATCCCCGGGTGCGGAAAGGCACCCTGGCCTTGAGCAAATTATTGAGTTATTGATGTCAAAGGTCACACAAGGCCCACACAAGGGGAATACATCTAAAAAAATGCTTTTAGATTATTAAGTTATGAAAGTTCTTTTTTAGTCCCATGGTCATCTCTAGGGTGCCTAATTAATGAGATATTATGTCAAAGGTCAAAACAATTGAATATATGAATACAAAAGCCACCTAAGTCCATACTTTGGCCAAATTGAGTTAAACATGGGAAATTGTTGCTATACATAGGCCTGTCATATGCATGAAAGAACAACTCAAATTCATTCTCTGTGTCTATTGGGCATGTGAAAATAGCATGTATGAAAGAATCACCCAATTCCATGATTTGAGTCTTGTAACACATTGATTGAAATCCAGTATGTATAAAAGTCCACTTGTAACACATTCATTGCTAGAGAATGACTTTTGAACAAAAAATGGGTTTAATAAAGGAAAGTGTGTGGTTTATATTACATGGCAGAATGCTTATCAACATTATACATACCTGTGTGCTTTATTTTGTATTATCTTACTAGTGGTAATCTCATTCTAACATTGTTGTCTTTGTATATGATTCAAAAAACCACCTAAGTCCAAAATTTAAAATGAACCCCACGAAGTCCCTGAAATGCTAATCGTCATACCTAATACAGGTTAATCCACTCATTTGCACGTAAAACTCACCATATTGACCAGGTAAATCTAACTGAAGGAATTAAAATGATACACGGGTTTTTCTCTCAAAATAACTTCGCATGGACTTAGGTGGCTTTTGTATTCATGTATTCAATTGTATAGGGGTAAAATTTTCAAAATGCTCCAATTGCAATTGAAATGGTCTTAAAACTGAAGTATCCGTCTGGACAAAAGAAAACAAAAAAATATAGTTTGCTATATCTACGGAATCTAGATTTAATGTTACGACATGATAGGCATAGGGTTGCCGAACTTGGGCCCATAATATTCTTGAATAAGGCTTCTAATAGCAAATTATACATATTTTGTTTTCATTATTATCAGTTTTAAGGACGAATAATTGAATACTATTTTTATTCAATTTGGAGCATTTTTATTTATTCCTGGGAACCAGACGAACAACTTGTGATATTCTATAAACTTGAACAAAGCATTTTCAAATTTAATCCCCATGTGACCTTTGACCTCAATAAATCAATTTGCTGAAGCGTACCTTCTTGGCACCCGGTAGATTCCGAATCTACAAACCCTCCTTTTAATACTATAAGCAAATAAATACTGTTAGTACGCAACTTCGCAGTTATACTGGCTGCAGTGGCGTAGCGTGGGTCATCCGATTGGGGGGGGGGGGGCACACAATGCGAAATATGGACACCAGATCTTAAACTGGCTTTAACTTAAATCAAGGTTGTTGTTTTTTGCGTTCTTTCAATTCCTGTTTTCGGTTCAAACTAACTTTTTAATATTAAACTTAAGTCCTTCGTACCTCACCTAACTCCAATTCCCTGTAATGTGTCCAACTTATACTGGATATTTTGTAATTCACACCACTTCAATTTGCACACATTCCTTTTGACATTTGAAAAACCCGCCCATATATTTCTTTTATAGAGAATGAACATTTTTAATGTAAGGGTAAATAGGAAAATAACAACAAATAAAAGCAATGTTTCCTCTACTTATACAAGACCAGGGACAATAAAACTTTGGGACAATAAAACTCCATTTTACTTCAGTGCCAATGAGGTTAAGAAAGTGGCAGTTGTTCCAAATAGTATAATAGTATAGTATGCTGACATTCAAAGTTTAGATGTCTCGTGGACAAGCATTAAAATTGGGTATCGCTGTCAAATGTGTCATAAAAACAGAACGGCAAGTGCTAATTACTTCGTTTTTTTTCACACAAGGCCACTAATGAATATATCATGTGTTTTAAATCCTAAAAGTTCAATCTGGTTATAAAATAAAGATGGATTCTTTGCACTATTGCACTTTTGGACTCACCCTGTATATTGCTTGTAGAAAATAAACTGAGTTCTGTGTATTTTAATGGAGTTTTCAATAATGACAATTCAATTAAATGGAATGATATTTTAAATGAAACCTATTACCTTTCTAAGTAAATCAAAAGGATTTTTATATTATTATTATATTTTACAGATATTAATTTGTGCAATTGTAGGCACCTGTGCGCATTTTATTCATTTTGCAGAGATTGTATTCGTTTTTGCATATCAATACCATCAATACCATAAACTTAATAACATTTATGATCCTAGTGTGTACTGTCATGTAGCTGTAGGTAATTAAAAATGAAATGAATTAGTGAAATACATTAGTGACATGAATCAATTTTCAAATTTAAGTGCATATCATTAGATTGATAAACTTTACTTCGGGGATTGTTAATGTCAAAAATGTCATTTTTAATATAGCTTGTCATATAATTTGAATTATATCGCAAATTTCAAAATTCAAAATCATTTGATATCAGTTAAGGCTATTCCTCGTATTCAGAATGCAATTTGGTATGTCTGAGTGATGTGCTCTTAGCTCTCAGCCCTTAACGTCAAAAATGAGTCAGTAAAATGTGTGATTGTAACGCGTGATTTGTAAAGGTTTACAGAACTCAAGGGGGGAGACAGCCTCCTCTGCCAGCAACTCCTTCCCCTAAAGCTTATCTCCGCTAGCTGATCTTTTAGATTTTACGTTTGCTAACGTGCAGTGATTTTTTTCTTCTAAAAAAGCCCCTGCCACACCCTATAAATTAGAACTTTCAAGCCTGTGGGGGATGGGGTAATAAAATGCTTTACCTGAAAAAGACAACACGGAAGGCGTATCCCCGTGTATCCGCGGGTAGGCCTACTCATGCCCGTCAAAAAATCGCTAAATTAGGTGTATTTTCAGATAACGAAACGCGATTCGCGAAACACCAACGAATCAACGATTGGCTTGGGAAAAAACGGTGCTCTATATTTCACATGTATATCATCAGGCTATCATCGGAGTTTCATTAGGGAACAAACCAAAAGATAAACGAAAATAGTTTCGTTTAGCGGGAAGGGTAAAAATACTCTGATTACGTTTGTACAAAAACATCGGTTTGATGAATCTCACCAGTGCAGGGGCTATTTTAACATGCCTCACTGTCACGTACGTGACGAGATAAAATATTCGTGCAGTGACAATTAACCATCCGTGTAGATATGCTTTAATAGTAGACAATGGTAGAGCCTTTCTTACGGTCACATTCCTGTGACCGTAAGAAAGGTCAGTTAGGGGTAGTCACAGTCGTTGTACTGATGGACCCTGCGCCACTTGTAGGCTGCAAACGTGGTTCCGACATATTCTAATGACGGCGGAATAAATGTAAAGCGCTTAGAGGCTGTTTACGGCATAAAGCGCTATATAAATGTCTACATTTATTTATTTTTATTCAGGTAAAAATGTCAATTTTTTTATTTTTGAAATGCACTCTACTTCATCAACACTTTTATCTCATTGCACGAACGTGACAGTGAGACACGTAAAAATAGCCCCTGCACCAGTGGCGTACCCTGGCCGCCCCAACCCCGGGGGCTGAAGAAAATTATTCAATTTTGCCACCCCCTCCTCAAAAGCCCGAAAAGGTTGACCCACATTTTTTTTCGGTTGTTTGAAAAAGTGAAGAGCAAAACAAAACAACAATGGATTTCAGGCGCTAACGCCCTAAAAGCAACATATTGTGATGTAGGCCTTACCATTTTTCAAACAATTTTATGCTTTATCAAATTTTTCCGCCCTTTTTTATTTAATAATTCTTTTTGCCGCCCCTTGTTCTTTCGCCGCCCCTTCATTTTGGCCGCCCCCTGCTTTTACCCCGGGGAGCTGGCGCCCCCAAAGGCCCCCCCCCCAAAAAAAAATACGCGCATGCTCACTATATAGGCCCCTATTTGTATTAAGCTTTTCTTCCTCAATAAATAAGGGGCCGTTCACAAACACTTGTAAGGGGGGGGGGCTGATACAGACCTCGAAAATTCCAGCCCCCCCCCTTTTGACATGAAAATTATCGGTCAACCCCATAGAAAAGCATATAAACTCAATTTTCCCAGAAAAAATTGTGGTCATTTTTTTCAGCCCCCCCCCCCCTTAGGAGGGTTAAAAAATTTCAGGACCCCTATTTGCATCAGGCCCCCCTTACAAGTGTTTGTGAACGGTCCCTAAGGGGTGGTGCAATAATTATGTGTACCGGGGGTGAATTATAGGGGGGCAAAGATTTTGGCAGGCCAAAAGGGGGGGCAAGCATTTTTGGCAGGTCGAAAGGGGGGGTCAAGCGATTTTGGCAGGTCGAAAGGGGGGCAAGCAATTTTTGGCACAGATATTTTGGGCACCGTTTCTATATTACGCTCTAAAAGGGCGTAGGAAAACGTTACGAACACGTTAAAATATGCAAAATTTCCTGCTCGCTGCGCTCGCATTATATGTTAAAACAATTTAAGGTTTTAAGTTCGGGTTCCCCAAAATCTTGCATGTGTAAGGGGGGGGCAAAGATTTTTGGCACGTCAAAGGGGGGCAAAGGTTTTTGGCACGTCGAAAGGGGGGGGGCAAAGGTTTTTTGGCACGGCCAAAGGGGGGGCGGCAAGCGATTTTTGGCAGACCATTTTGAGAATTCACCCCCCCGGGGGTAGGCCTACACATAATTATTGCACCACCCCTAAACTTAAACCGTTTTGGAAAATAACCACAATATAAATATTTTCACAACAATCAACGTGTTGTTCCCATTAATTATCCCGACGTTCGATACACATGACCTTTCAAAGCCTGCTAAATTTTGAACAATGATGAATGTGTGGAATTTTTAGGTAGAAATTTTCAATTAACATATGCTACATGTAGGCCTAGTGATGACACCAACAACTAAAAAAACTAAGAATTTAAGGCCATGGAAAATTTGCAACATCGTCATACGAGTACCGGTATAGTACATCATTGTTGTAGGAATGCGTAGGCCCTATATTCTGCGGGACAAGAAAGTTGAAAGCTGGTGCAATTAGTGTTGGTCATTGCTTCGATCTTCATTATCTAGGCTATAGGGCCCTATCAACTCTATCAGTAATATTTTTGAAAAATAACACTTTGATGTTTTGCAAAAGTTCATTCTACAAATCATAGGCCTATGCTTCGAAAACTTGCTTGATTATTGCGGGGATTATTGTTGTCAGTACTCAGTAGGCCTAATGAGTAAATGTTCGTTTCCCGGGTTCGTTTCAACAGTCAATGTTGCTGGGCGCACACCACTAAATAAAGTCCCATTGAAATACATGTAAATGTACATGAAAGCAGGAGGGTGAAAGTGCATATAGGAACAATGCCAAAAACTACGTCACGCCGGTCACGCTATTGTTCGACTTAAACTACATCATTCGCCATTTTGTAAATATTAACGCATGATCGTTGCTTTGAAGTTTCCACCGGATAGTCTGTGGATAGCGCAAGAGCATGCTTTGACCATGCGCAAAAAATGGATATCATGAAGATGTTTAAGATTGATTCTTAGATGTTTCAAAAATTACCGTCATATTGCATAGATTCATCAAAGAATGGTTTGAAGTACTAACCTTATTTAGTAAAAAAAAAAAATCGGGAGAATTTTACAAAATCAATGTTTTTACCTGTCGGTATTACAACTCGTGAAACACATTAGTGATGTGCCTGGGTGACCTAATCTACTAACCTTTAACGTTTCCTCTATGAACTCTAACCCTCCTGCAATATGGCGCCTATTGTCTAGAGTTAAACTACATCATTCGGTGTGTTACGTAATAGCTACGATGCCTATCCCTTTATATCCCTGATGAAAGTAAGTTCTCTACCCATGTAAAACCATTTTTCATAATTATTATGGTAGCACCCAAATAAAGATTGAAATTTAATTTAAAATTGGTTTTATGAAACAAGTGGAGACTAACTTTTAAGCTACGGGGACCTGAATATCGCCACCCTTATTTCCAACTTGCACAAATGCCTCGATCCTTACTATGTCCGCACGCGGATTAGTTTCGGGAGCCAAACTTTTTGACCAGATCAAGATGCACCATTTTGTGATATTCTGAACATTGATCAATTGCATATCTTTTAATCTAATTATAATAAACAATCATGGCTACTCATCCTGCTCCCAAGGGACACTCACTTCAATTGCACTACCGACCTACGTTTACCCAGGGATATAAAGGGATAGGCATCGTAGCTATTACGTAACACACCGAATGATGTAGTTTAACTCTAGACAACGATCATGCGTTAATATTTACAAAATGGCGAATGATGTAGTTTAACTCGAACAATAGCGTGACGTAGTTTGTGGCGCTGTTCCTATATGCACTTTCACCCTCCTGGTTTACCGGGACGCGGAAGGATTTGGTGTGCTGTCTCCTTGCGTGTACTACGGGCTATGTATAACGATATTGCAACGACCGGTCGTCCATGTACATGCAGGCATAACATACATGTATACTATAGGACTACTGTAGAGTACAAAGGTTGAGCTTAATTACCAACAGTAATGGTATACAGGCGCCCTACCGAGGTATCGAGACAAGCGGACAAGAAAACTTCACGAACTATCGATGGAATTGAACCCGGAGTGCGAGTGTAACTTGCAAGTATAGTCAGTGTAGGCCTACTACTATTATAGGGTAGGCCTACAGGTTGTACCATTGTACCATGTAATGACCTTGGGCTAAGCTACGCGGAAGTCAGTCTAACATGATCATTTTCTATCGGCTGATCATGGTTATTATAATTATAACAACTAAATATATAGTCGAGGAAAATGGCTACGGCCGTGAAGTTGCGCGCTGTAATTTTTGACGTGTCATGTCTAAAACAGACACTTTTGGACCCGGGGGGGGCACTTCAATTTGAAATGGATATAGGTGTAGGGCTGGCGCTTTCGCACTAAGGGGCATTCGGTGAGAGCAACATGTAAAAAATATGGGGTCATTGGGTGAGAGCATGATTTTTGGCATTCGGTGAGAGCAAAATGTAAAAAATATGGGGGCCTTGGGTGAGAACATGACCTTTTTTTTAAATGGAATCTTTGGGTGAGAACCAAAACAGCGCCACAAAAACCTCGAAAATCGAATTTCTAGTTCTAAATGGCTTCAAATTTCTTTATTTTTTCAAAATAAGTAACAAAATCAGTGATAAATGAAAGTTGCTGTTCAAATTGAACTTGTAAGGGTCTTTGGGTGACAGATCAAATGGAAAAATAGGGGGTCTTCGGGTGACAGAGCGCGTAGCGAGCATGTGTTCGTAAAAAATATGGGGTCTTTGGGTGACAGCGATGCTGAAAAGGGGTCTTAACAGCCCTACATACGCGTCACCTCCAAAGTTGGAGTGCCCCCGGGTTTTGGACAGGTTATCAATTTTGAGGTTATGCCTACTAGGCCTATTTTGCTCCACAACGACTTTTTTCACAATGAAATCGGGCATTCCTGAGCGAAGATATTGAGTTTGTAAGCTATGGTAGTTATAAAATTTGAAATGAGATATCGGCCTTTAAAATTATTATTGACAAAGTTGAGAGTAGGAAATACCTTGAAAAATGTCTCAAAAAATACAAGATGCCAGTTATATTCCGGTCTGAAACTATCAGCCAATATTTTAAATATTAATAACATCACAAATTCGCAACAAACCCAAACTGTTAAAAAAATCACCCCTGGGCAGATTTTGGCTATTTCTCCATTTACGATCCTGCCCAAAAATTTCTGCTTTCGATATACCACGTCACATTTGTACATGATAGGCTACTTTATATTTAGATTCAGAATCCCCGGGTGCGGAAAGGCACCCTGGCCTTGAACAAATTATTGAGTTATTGATGTCAAAGGTCACACAAGGCCCACACAAGGGGAATAAATCTAAAAAAATGCTTTTAGATTATTAAGTTATGAAAGTTCTTTTTTAGTCCCATGGTCATCTCTAGGGTGCCTAATTAATGAGATATAGGTCAAAGGTCAAAACAATTGTAGAGGGGTAAAATTTTCAAAATGCTCCAATTGCAATTGAAATGGTCTTAAAACTGAAGTATCCGTCTTGACAAAAGAAAACAAAAAAATATAGTTTGCTATATCTACGGAATCTAGATTTAATGTTACGACATGATAGGCATAGGGTTGCCGAACTTGGGCCCATAATATTCTTGAATAAGGCTTCTAATAGCAAATTATACATATTTTGTTTTCATTATTATCAGTTTTAAGGACGAATAATTGAATACTATTTTTATTCAATTTGGAGCATTTTTATTTATTCCTGGGAACCAGACGAACAACTTGTGATATTCTATAAAACTTGAACAAAGCATTTTCAAATTTAATCCCCATGTGACCTTTGACCTCAATAAATCAATTTGCTGAAGCGTACCTTCTTGGCACCCGGTATATTCCGAATCTACAAACCCTCCTTTTATACTATAAGCAAATAAATACTGTTAGTACACAACATCGCAGTTATACTGGCTGCAGTGGCGTAGCGTGGGTCATCCGATTGGGGGGGCACCGACCATGATTGGGTGAGCGGGCACAAGCCGTTTTTTAGCAATTTTCCTATGGGATTTTCTAAATTTTGCAAACGATTGGGGGCACATGCCCCCCCCCCCCGTGCCCCTGTGACGCTACGCCACTGATACTGCATGGGTCTTCAATGATCTCTATTCTGCACTATCAGGTGAGACTGAGTTGTTAGGAGCTATGATCATTGGGTGTGGGGAGCACGGTGGGGAGTGTTTGTCCATAATGCGTGAGGGGGTATCCAGTAAACAAATCGCTCCATCATGTGGCAGGACCTAGGCTTTGGAACGCCATCCCTCTTTCCATCAGACTGCATCAGAGAAGCCCATTCTTTTGTTATTTGAAAAAAATTGTTAAAACCACATCTGTTTCCATAATACATTTTGGGTGTTCATTTTCTTTTGTTTATGTATTGTATGAATCTTCCTACCCTCTCTGCAGTAGTTAGTAAAGCGCATTAGAAATAAATTATGTATGTATAGGCCTAATGTATCATAATTATTTATTTTCAGGATTTGCTTGGATGATTTTGAAAGTGTAGCCAAAACACGTCTGCAGTTTTCCGATTATATTTATTATGCTACCGGAGCAGATGATCAGCAAACTATACAGGATTGCAGGGCGGCTTTTAAAAGGTTATACATTTCTAACTATTTAAATTCATAGTCACCCCAGCTCGCATAGTATTTTGCAAGCCGAATGCACCGTCGCCACCCTCACCTCCGCGCATAGTGCCGACTTTTTTGTAATAAATTCGCTTACAGACAAAAAGTTTACTTAACCCCCTTAAAGATTGGCTTTTTCATATCGGGCTAATTTGAACGGTTGAACACGAAAAGTGTTCCTTTTGTTTTAAAGTTGTCTTTATCAAGAATTTGGTTATACCCATTTTATCCCTAGAAAGTGACATAATTATATTAATTATTCATTAGGTACAGATTGAGACCTCGTATTTTAAGGGATGTATCTTCCCGGAACTTGGATACAACTGTATTGGGACAACCTATCAGTTTCCCAATAGGAATATCCCCAACTGCCCTTCAGAAACGTGCGCATCATGAAGGAGAGCTAGCAACAGCTAAAGGTTGGTCAAATTTATACTATAATATCAATTTTGCTAGAACTTGTTCTATATATATATTCAATCGTGAGAGCCTGGTATACATGGTATAATTCATGTCAGCACCTGCTATGATTTTATTGTTGACAATTTCTTATTACGTCAGTTTGTCTCGGTGCGATCATGAGCATTACCCGGAGTATTCCTCCGCTTGTTATGCCCCTGTATGGTGCAGTCATGTCTACAGTAGAATTCACCACGACCTTTGCAGGACTTAAACCCCATTAAAAGCTATTAAACCAAGATAACACAGAAAACAGCTAAATCAGATCTTCTCTGGTTAAATCCACACAACACATGTTTCTGTTTTACCTGTGCAATGAGCTGGTATTATAGTTTCAGTTGGGTAAACGATTATAAAGCGAACGCAAGGTAACAATACTGTGGTGGCTTTTGTTTACGAAATGAGAAAATAGTGTGTTTATTGTTAACCAGCGTTCTTGAAAATGAGAAGCATAATGGTTTGCAGACTTAACACGGTTTGGAAATAATTTCGTCATATTTTTTGGTGTTATCTGTCGTTTACATATCCTTCCTAAAACACAAAAGTGCGAATATTTCCAAACACCTAAATTAGCAAAAAAATTAGGACACGTTACAAAACTATATTTTCTAGAATTTCAGAGAATACTTTAAATATTGGCCGGTTATTTTTCATACAGTGACGTTAACTAGGCAATGTCCTATTACCTATAACATACACTAAAACACCAAAGTGCGAATACATGTATTTCCAAACACCTAATTTAGCTAAAAATTTAGGACATGTTACAAAACTATATTTTCTAGAATTTCAGAGAATACTTAAAATATTGGCCGGTTATTTTTCACACAGTGACGTTAACTAGGCGCTTGCCTATACTTCTAACATACACTACTTGTAGAGGCCACGCATCAATTGTGAGAGCTCTGTGTATTGTGTAAAGGAAAACGGACAGTAACTGCTGTATGGTCAGACTTTCAAGCCGCTGCGGGAAGCGGCATGACGTATTAACCAATGACAAGCATTGATTGTATCAGTTTGTCTGCAATGCGCGTGTGCCTCGCCGCTCAGCCGCAAGCGGCATGGTACTATGAAACCAGCACTAGACATTAGAGTTGGTTAGACATTCCGCTTGTTCGGCACGTATTCAAAAACACCGGATTACTGTAGCCAGGGGTGCAAGGGAGAGCTGCCCCCTGTGAGTAGCCTTCCCCCCAGGCATTTTATGTAAATTTTGACCATTATCGTCAAAGTTTCCCCCCTCTTTTTCGTCAAGGACATTTGCCTCCCCCCCCCTTTCAATATGCGTATGGCAGTAGGGTTAGGATTATGTTTAGTCTACTTCATACCAGTTTGGAAATTTATACTTCATGATATCAACTCATCTCACAATGATTGCAACTGCCGCTCCCATCCGAAAACCGCTGGGCAGGCGGTGGGATGTGTTATGTTTTATGGAATGGCATTGCTGGTGTTAATTGTTTTATCAAAAAGGGTATGCAAAGCAGTCTAGAGGATGGTTAGCACAGCAAGTCATACATTTTCTCAATTTGACTTTTATCCTTTCCCATATAAAAAAATCAACCGCGCGTATACATCACTGTACTAGCTTAAGGTTACCGTGTCGAGGGTTACCGATCACTAACCTGAGTGTATATAATAATTGTTCTTCCTCAAACTCATTCAGCTGCTGACAAAGCCAACGCACTTATGATCGTAAGCAGTCACAGCACTACCAGCGTGGAGGACATCGCTACCGTAACTCCTAATGCTCTTCACTGGATGCAAGTTCATATCTTCAACGTTCGCGCCATCACTGAAAGACTAGTACGACGGGCTGAAAAACGTGGATTCAAAGCTCTGGTTGTCACTGTCGACAGTCCAGTCCTTGGAAACCGCATGGAATGGCGAAGAGTAAGAGACTATGCAATGAAACGGATTTCTTTTAGGTATTTAGTACGATGTTTATTGAGGCATGCTTTCATATTCAGATTCAAATTAATCACCAAACATCATAAATGTATTTCAAGGTCGTTTGTGTGTAAGGCCATCGGCGTTCCCAGCAAACACAAAAATGTTCTCAAAACTTTTTAAATAACATTTTTAAAACGTTATTGTAAAATATTTTAGGCAAATATTTTTTGACAACAGTTAAATAACAAAGAGTTAATAACATTCTGTTAGAATGCTTAGCATCACGATTTCAAAAATGTTTTATTAATGTTAAACCTTTTATGGAAAATGTTCTTGGGTAAGACCTGTTTCTTTTCCCTGTCCAGGTTTCCTAACTTAGAAACAGATGATCCTGAGGAGACAGCAAATGTTGAGAAAATCAACAAAAAAGCCAATAATCTTAGTGGTTTTAATGACTCGGAGACTTGGGAAGATATCAGGTGGCTTAAAGGATTCTCTCACATACCAGTGGTTGTCAAAGGTGTCCTGACAGGTATATTATCAATCAATCAATCAATCAATCAATCAATCAATATATCAATCAGTCAGTCAACCATTCAATCAAATACGCAGTCAATCAATCAAACGATCTAGCAATCAATAAAGTAATCAATAATCGTGATAATCAATCAATTAATCAAGCGCTAATCAAGTACCACTGTTACGAGTCGTTAATGACCCAAGGCCAAAACACTTTTTATCCAAGTTCACTTCAGAATGCACAACAAAACACACTGTTTGATTAAGTTAACAATATCTGAATCTTTAATGAAAAGTAAAGTGTGATTTAACAATAATTTTACGAGTGAACATAAATACACAAGATTATTGAGAATCACTAAAATACACTGTTTAGGAATGTTACTTATCCGACAGTCTTCTTATTGTTGATTTCAAAGTTCTGTTGCACTAAATGACTAATGTATATCCTTATTCACTTGTCCTGCGAAGATCACTGTTCAGCGAAGTCCACAGAAGACTTGAATTTATATATACTTTGCGTATGAAATTCTCGCACAGATAACAATCTCCAAAATGGTGACGTTTTCACTACTCACTTCACCACTGAAAACAGGCCACAAATAGAAGGTTGCTCCACCTGTTCCCATTTACATTGACAGACGTGTTGTTTCATAAACCAGACTTCAGCAAGTCGACCGAAGAATGTATTCCCCTTTTGGGTAGAGAAGAGCACTTTATTGCGCTTGAAATCTCCTTCGATGTATTGATGGAATAATAGCACATTATTGGTTATCCAAATTGACTGGCTCACATGGGTATATCCATGTGAGCCAGGTATACCTCCTTTTGTGAAGGCACATATATACAACAACAAATTGGAAAGCCTACATCCACTTTCTAATTCAGTTCTGCCAATACAATGGAAACTGCACCTTCTCTCTCTTATATACTAAAGTTGTAACTGGAAATTCCTAGCTATTATTTTCCCACATTCACATTTGTTCACGTTGAGACACAAGATTCAAAAATGAATATGATTGAATTTGTTTTTCTGATCAACTTGATTGCATGATATGAGAGGGGATTCCCAAACTAACAAGGGGGTTTCCCACCTCTCATGAAATAGCTTAAAGCGAAATAGTCAAATTAAATTTATACTCGGGGCACATACTATCATTGTAATTGTCTTGGTATATTTCACGATTTCTTTATAGCTGAGGCGGCGAAGGAAGCCGTTTCATGCGGTGTTGATGGAATCATCGTTTCCGCTCATGGAGGAAGGCAGTTAGATTGCGTGCCTGCACCGGTAAGCCCGAGCCCCTATCTTTGTTATGTGCAGACAATACTTTCTCATGAGAAGGTTCCCTATTTAATTATAAATAGGGAAGTTTATACCAGTGTTGCCTTTGTTAAAAAAAAGTGGGGGTGGCGAGTCGACGTATTTTACATAATGGTGTATCAGGGTCAGTTGTCTTGCACTGTTAGAACACATGTTACAATTTGAACCAACATGCATGGATTACCAGCTCTTTATTAAGATTTGTAACCAACAAGTTTAAACTTCTGATAACGTGCGTTAAAAAGTTTTAACTTGTTGTTTAAAATTTAAACCAACAATTGTGTAGTTCAACCCTGGGAGTTCAACTGGAAATCTGGACATCAGTTTAGCATGTGTTAGATGGTTTTAGAAACTTTTTTCTCGATACCCAAAAGGCTAGAGCAAATAATGTACTGAGTACCTACCGTCCAAAAAGGATTGTCAAGAAAGATTTCCTGAAAGACGTAATTTGTAGAAATTGGCCTAAGTTGTGTCAGCTTGTCATAGATCGGGGATGGGGGTATAGCCGCAACTCACTCCTATCATGGGTCGTTGTTAGAATTCATACGGGTCAATTTCACACTATTTTAGCCAAAAAAAAGTGAAATTTTGTGTTTACTGGACCAATTTTCAGTATAACCCCAATATAAAGATGAAATTTGTGTTTACCGCGGGCTTACAATTTTGGGAGGGAATGGACATTTTAGAGTGGCTTTCTTGTGGTGCAAACCATTTGGGGCCCACCGCGCAAATATACCACACTGGTCTATACCAGTATAATAGTATATAGGCATGATAGGAATCAAATGTATTTTATAGATTGACGCTTTATCTGAAGTGCTGTACGCAGTAAAAGACAGTGATGTGGAGGTGTACGTGGATGGTGGTATACGGACTGGTACGGATGTATTTAAAGCTCTGGCATTAGGGGCTAAAGCAGTTTTACTTGGAAGACCTATACTATGGGGACTAGCTTGTGATGTAAGTTGGCAAAATGTAAGGAAACGCCCTTAGATATGTGAATGGTGAAACCACAGCTGTTGCAAGTTGTGACACATTACTTACCGTATAAAACACTAAAAGAAAACACCTGTAACTGAATTTACAAAAAAGTTAGAATGTATTCTCGTAAGTCTTAAAGCATCGTTGGCCTAAAACTGTTCCATAGGGTTTATGTGTTAAGGATATGATATGTTCATACGATGCGTGGTATTTTTTGTAAAATCCACTGCTCAACAGGTATTTTTAATAATCATGATAGTATTATATTATGGTTATTAAAAGAGCATATAGGTCTACCGTCTAGGTATCAAGCTGATGTTTTGTTCAAGACACGTTTTCAGACCATAATTATTAAATCGGCAGATACCATATACAGGGCTGATATACCAAGCATTGAGTCGTTCTGCGGACGTCAGCAATTCTGGTGGGAGACTTGTTTGCACACACAATATATTGTTACTTGATAAAAAAAAAGCTATAAAAGATTGTGAAAAAACAATCACATTACATAATGTACAAACTATAGATGAGTTGACTTCTGTCGTCAATGCCTGGCAGTATGCGCGCGCATCGTATTTTGTTCAGGGCTCGTGCTTTTAAAACTCCCGCCACATCACAATAAAGCTATTGAACAGTGTACTGGTTACATGGGGTTCACTCAAGCATATCAATGTACCGGTCCCTTGCCTTTGTTGATAAACATTGAGGTCAACTCATCTATAAACCACGCCCTGCGTGCCGGGGATGCTTTTGTGCGATTCTGGCCCGATACTATGGTCCAGGACCATGGTCCTGCAACATACGGTACAGGAGCATGCATGTTTGACTTATAAATATTTTTATTTTAACTACCAATAACTTGCTTGTTACGTACATGCTCCAGGTGCACTTTTGACTTAGAAGCATGCTCCAGGAGCATGTTTGAATTAGAAACGTGCTCGGAGGATGTACTTATTAAAATTGAAAATATTTATAAGTCAAACATGGTCCTGTACCATATGGTACAGGACCATATGGTCCTGGACCATATTATCGGGCCAAAATCGCACAAAAGCTGCGGGGCTGGTCACCCGGAGTATGAAGAATGATGTAATATCAGCGTATCCAGGATGTGGAAATATCAGTGGAAATACTACTCTGATGACGGTTTTGTATGGGTGTTGTGTATGTCCGTATACCTGCACATTTTGTGTATTTGTGTGGTGTGGGGTGGTACATGCATATTCATGTGGTACATGCACATGTGTATAATAATTTGTATCATAATAAGTATTATATGTGCGTTTAAGGGAACTGGAATGAGCGTTTTTAGCGTTTCGACAGCATTTTTTGTGGGACATGAGAGCACATCAGACCTATCGAATTGCATTCTGAATACGAAGAATGATATCAAATAATTTTCATTTATGAAATTCACGATATAATACAAATTTTATGACAAATTATTAAAATTTGATATTTTTCACATTTTGGAGATATAACAGTCCTCGAAGTAAATTTTATAAATTTAATGATATAGTCTTAAAGTGTATGTAGCTGGGAGGAAAAGCCGACGATCAATTGAACATTTTGACCTTTCATATTGAAGATATGGATTTTTTTCCCAAAAAGACCTAATTTTGTTTGGTGTTTTGGGAAAAAATCCATATCTTCAATACGAAAGGTCAAAATTTTAAATTGATCGTCGGCTTTTCATCCCACCTACATACACTTTAGGTAGAAATCATCAGATTTATAAAGTTTACTTCGAGTACTGTTAAATATCAAAATATCAATTTTAATGATTTGCCATAAAATGAGTATTACATTGCGAATTTCAAAAAATCAAAATTATTTGATATCAGAAGGCCATTCTTCGTATTCAGAATGCAATTGGATATGTCTGATGTGCTCTAATGTCCCACAATGAATACTGTATAAACGTTCATACCCCATTCCCTTAATGCATTAAAATTATGTTACACTCATTCATATTTGCAGGGTGAAAATGGAGTGAGCCAAGTTCTTAATATCATAAAAGAAGAATTTGGTTTAACTATGGCGCTTATGGGTAAGACTAAAATAAGACAGCTAACGAATCATTCAGAGGATGATTTAAGGAAGCCCCCATCATGCACTGCAAACGTGTTATCACCAGAGTTTCAACTGCCACTTTACTTTTCAAATCCCATTGAATTCTGTGCAAAAGATGTTGTTTAAGAATTGTGCGTGTGTCATTATTACTTGGTCGATTTCAGATCTAAAGTGATGTATGCATGAAGGATAATTCACACCTTCTGTAGGTAACATAAAATGTGAAATCGACTAGCATTGTGAATGCGTTTTTATTGTAAATATATCAGTCCAAATTCAAATTTAACCATGTCCGTCAATGCATGTTCACTCACACAGCTGTGCTAACCGCAAGTCAACACAGTGACGTGGTGGGAAGTGCTTAAATCATCCTCTGCGAATCATTATAATATATATTTCATTTATTTAAATTTGATATATTCTGCACATTGTAACAAATAAAATTTCACATTGTTTTTATTTAAGGACGATTCGTAGTAATTTGTGTTTCGTATAAAAAAGCAGGAAGCAAAATCAATTAACCAATAGAGGAACAAAACACGACTATTTATCATGATTATTGTGCTTGTCTTTTCAGGTTGTACATCATTAGCCGACATCGAGCCGTCAATGGTCGTCCATGAATCAAAATACTTAACTTCATCTCGACTATAATAGTATGAATATAATGTAGCTTAATATCGCTATCAGTGGCGGATTTAAGCTGTCAGCAAGTCAGCAAGTGCTGACAAGATCCCCCTGTTATTTTGGCCAAAGGACCCCCTGCTTTTTTTCCTTTAATTGTTTTCTGCAAGGTTCAAAGGTGCGGTTGGTAGAATAGTACTGAATAGGTTATATATCGTTATGAATACGGCAGAGTGCCGAATACGCAAAGTTGCTGTTCTGAGTAAACGGCGTTTAAAAATCTTGGTACCATTCCATTGAGCCTTCTAAAAATTTAGAACATTCGTGAGCACTCATTTGAAATGTATATTATAGAAGTGAATGTACACTAATTATTTGCAATACTTGCATGTTCTGAAACAATCGATATATCCCTCAAAACGCGTTTTAACAGCTATTCGGCTTTATGCTGTAGCCAAAATGTCTCTACCACTGCGCAGAGAGAGGTCGAATACGCATTCAACTACGTGTAAACGATAGCACGCATTCTGGATTTGGGGCTTTTGTGTAGAATTTACTGGTTGTCCTAAGGCTATGTAGACTTAAGTTGCTATATAAGTTATATATAGTCATCCCTGTAATATTTAGCAAAAACTCGGGGATTTTGAAGCAAAAGTAACAATATTGGCTTATATTTTGCGTACGATTTTCCGGTATTTTCCAATTTCCCGGGCGCGCACTCACATTATTAAACCACAGCAATATCATGTGGGGAATGTTTGTACTTATTTTTGGTATCACTGGATAGAAAATACCTACAGCTATACGTTGGTATCAAATATATTAGTATATGACATGTAATATAGAAAATTCGGGGTTTCCGCTATACAATACTATAGATCAACATGATTTGTACAGCTAAGTATACGATTCGTCTCTCTGCCGAATTCATTTATGGCACTTAGTCGCGATTCGTCCAAATCAAAATTTCAATAACTACGCACAGTGTCATCGCCCCGATATCTCCATGGTAGAAATCGCCATGGTAGGTTGAATCCACAGCCACGAAAGGTCATTTTATTCCGACCTTATGAGACGCATATAATTAGCCAAGTGACCTGACTAAGGCTACTGACAATAGCCGTGGTAATTGATTTCTCGCTGTGTGAGTAAGCTTGTATACGACATTGCGGTCAATGGTCATTCATACTGCCTCCACTCTGAGACGAATATACCTATGCGCGCTGTAGTCCATACAGGACCAACGCAATATAAAATTAGCGATTTTGGTCAGATTTTGAGTTCAAGACTCACGGCCGTTTCTCAAAGCGCAAACTAGCGACTATCATATCTGTTCAACATGTATTTTCAAGTGTATGAGACCAGATCTGGTTTCTTGAGACGAAATCATTTACAGGAGATATTCATCATTTTCTAACCCGGTATCCGAAGATTTTCATCTGATATCAAAATCGTGCATAGCAATTCACGTGTATCGATCCCGTGTATTCATTTTAGTGTCTCTGCTGCACCAAATAATTATTAGCCAGGCGATGTCGGTGTGCTACGTCGGTGAATAAGATAATTGTTGGTGGAAATAAAAGATAACTTGAAACATAATAATAAGCATACAAGAACTCAATTTGCTCAAATTCTCGATTCGTCACTCTGCCGAATTCATAACGATATATGCCCGTACATGCAAGAGGACATTCTACGGTACCCTTAATTTTATTCGCGCTTGCTTTTTGATACCAGGGGTTGATAGATATCAGAACCACAGCACCTGTACAAATGTAGTGCACTCTAAAAACAAGTGTTAATACGTTTTGTAACACTTCAACACCTTAATTTTTATTACATTACACTTACAATTTTAGGAGGCGTTAAGTACGATTAACATTTAACAAGTTAATAGAGATATTGTATTAACACTTTATCCGTTAATAGATATTTCTAACACTTAAATTGCATGATCATATCACTGATGTTAACATGTTAAAGTGTTAATGATATATCTATATAAGGTGTTCAAGTGTTAATCGTATGCAACGCCTCCTATACTTTCAATTGTAAAGAAATACACGCGTTGAAATCTTAGATAAGTATTAACATTTTTTATTAGCGTTTCCTTCAGCTGAACAGGTACGGTGGTTCTAGAGACATAGATAAAAAAAAGATTCCACTGTCGTGAATGGTAAAATCACAATAATTTTATTTCACTTACTATTTACTAAGATTTACTATTTCAAACAGATTCGGACAAAGTGAAGTCCATCGTTTGCTGATGATATCACGATAACCTATTAAAATGTCAATATTTTTGACAAGTTTACTTTTGTTTAATTCTATAAATTCTACGAATTTCTTTTGTAATAATATTTACACGGACCTTTTATCAGAGCATACGTTTTGGAGATATCTGGACACGTATGATACATGCAAGTCTTGCAAAATATAGAAGATTTGTGTAGTTTTATTAATTTTTTTCTCACAATAATATAAAATTGACATTTTGTGAAACGAAACCAATTAAATAAAATTATTAAACGTGATTCTTCTTTTTCAATTCGATATGTTATGCACCGTACAGATGTTTTGAATATTCTATTCTATGTTATTATTCATATTTCCACTCCGTATCGTGCTCAGTGAAATCCCATGTTATGTCGGCATATTTTCATTTCCATGATTTAAGATTTTCTTTTAATCACTTTTTGATTTGTTTATACTATTACGATGATCTTTTTTCAATGAAACAAAAATATTTTTGAAAAGTTATATTTAAATATATAGCAAAAAGTAGGCCTAAAACAAAGCAAAACGCACCCATCCAACGACCTCCGACTGATGGCGCGCGCGATATAGAAAACGTACGAAATTATCATGATATGTGTTTTTGTAGTCACCTCTTTAAACCCGCACAACATAAGAAAGCAATCTTAACATCATTATCCTTTTATGAAAATATACTGGCTATATGTTACTTTTGAACATGCATTGGCATAATATTGAACAAAATATTACTAAACCAGTGAAATTTGGACAAAAAATGGAGAGAATACCTGCCGTTTTAACAAACTTTTGATAAAATTTGCTTAAATTTCCTGCAATGATAGGTAAAGTCATAAAATCTATTATTGCTGGAAAGATTTTGAAGTAAGTAAGTTAGTAGCATGAAGAAAAATTAATTTTATGCATGTTATGGAGTCATAAAAACCATTCTAAACGGAGGCACTAGCACAATTGCTTTGAGATTTTGATAAAAACAGCGATGTATAAAGAACGCGGGCTGTTGTGGTCGATAAAAACAGGTGATTACAAGCACGTCCGCAATACGTCAATAAATATACTCACTAGTCGAAGCTGAAGTCATTTACAGATTATCTGTATCCCTGTTTACACGCACGTTTCTCATTTTGAGTAGCAAGCCACGTACAACTTCATCATGGTTCAACAAAAGAAGGCAGCTGCCAAGAAGCCAGCAGCTCACCCAACATACCTTGTCATGGTACAAGCAGCCATTGTAGCTCTCAAGGAGAGAGGTGGTTCATCAGCTCAGAAGATCAAGAGCTACATTGCCGCCAACTACAAGGTCGACCCAGCTAAGATGAAGGCTCCTCTTAAGGCCGCCCTTAAGAAAGGAGTTGCCAGCGGCGCCCTCGTGCAGACCTCTGGCAAGGGAGCAAGCGGTAAATTCAAGCTTGGCAATACGACCGACTCTGCAAAGAAAGCTAAGGCCGCAGAACGCCGCAAAGCTGCTAAGGCCAAGGCTGCAGCAAAGAGAAAGGCGAAGCGTGAGGCTAAGAAGCAGAAGGCTGCTGCAAAGAAGGCTGCTGCCAAGGCCAAGAAGGCAGCAAAGAAGTCCGCAAAGAAAGCAAAGAAGCCCAAGAAGACAGCAAAAAAGGCAAAGAAGCCAGCCAAGAAGGCAGCAAAGAAACCAGCAAAGAAAGCAGCAAAGAAGCCAGCAAAGAAGGCAGCAAAGAAACCAGCTAAGAAGGCAGCAAAGAAGCCAGCAAAGAAGGCAGCACCCAAGAAGAAGTAAAAAGCTTAAATCAAGCAAACCAAAAGGCTCTTTTAAGGGCCACCCAAATTTTCCAAACAGAGATAATGAGTTTTGTGTTATAAACATTGTATTGTGTTTTAAATATCAAAAGGGTTATTTTAACCTACGCCATAGTTGATATTAACATGACTTAGTAAGAACGTATGTTTTTTTATTTGTTATTATTTACGAAGCATCAACGCTAGGTACTAATCTCATGGAATCCATGTTAATTTTGCTCTTAACAACGATTAAATACATATTAATTTCAAATGTTCAAACGTGAATACGGTATAATGGCAAGTTACAATGTGGCGCTAATTTCTCACCAGTAGCGCGAAATATTGTTCTGGTAATGTAAACCAATCTATTATTACTCCTTTTACCGATATCACAAATTGATCACAATATAGCCAATATTGATCCCGGCCCTGCCACTATAGTGGGTAAGAAATGATTGCTCAAAATATCGCGGGTATTTTTGGACCGGTAGCGCGGACCGCGAAATCGTCAAAATATAGGGTCTCTGAATAATCGCACTAGCCGCAAAATAAATAGAGATAAAAGGGGTACTTGGAAAAAACTCTTCGTAATTCATCCATTTTACTAAGGAACAAACCAAATGATATTCTATAAATTAGGAGACAGACCCGTAAGGGGGGGGGGGAAGACTTTGCACAGGGGGCAGCTATCCCCCCCCCCCCTCCCCCCTTGGCTACGCCACTGCAAACCGGATAAATCTATGTTCGGTTACGAAATGCTATGACAACGTATTTTTACAAGATAAGAACCAAAGTGATATAGTGAAGTGTCATTTACGTGGTAGCGACAAATATATAATTAAATTTAAAAAGTATCATGATTTTGATACCAAAAGATATTATAGTTACGGTTAAGTACATCCAGTTCTTCGGTGGGGCGGGAAGCCGGGCTTCGAGGCTGCCCGATCTTTGCCCTCGCTACTCAATATTTAAAATTTTAATATTTTGAAGGACTAAACCCATCAGGTCGAGGGCTTAGAGCCAGAACTAGCTATGTCCACAATTACATGTTACTCATTTCGGCAACAAATGGATGGTTAATTATGCCCTCCATTATAAATGCAAGTGACTTTGGGGTATATGCATGGTCACTTAAACAGTTAAACAGTTAGCATGGTTAGTTAAACGCAAGTGACCATGTACATACCCCAAAGTCACTTACATTATATTATAGAGGGCATAATTAACTGTCCATTTGTTGCCGAAATGAGTAACATGTAATTATGGACATAGCTACTTCTGGCTCTAAGCCCTCGATGTACTATTTACTATATAGGCCTAAGAAGATATACGTATTTCATCATAATCACTATTAAAAATCCTTTTACGTAAATATCAAAATATCTTGAAAGCAAATCAAAGTGTCGAATGCTTTGTTTACACTCTAAATAAAAATTATTCAATGTTGAGTAAAAGGGAACAGAGCAACAAATTGTGTGAATAGAACTCGATGTTGATTAAATTGTACTCAAATTGAGTAAAAATTAATCAACATTGAGTTCCATTTGACTCATTTTGTTGCTCTATTCCCTTTTACTCTACATTGAGTATTTTAACTATTATTTATTTAGAGTGTAAATTAAAATTATTTTAATTTCGTCTGCTCGGCACTGGTAGGCAAGTAGGTTTATCAATAATTGTTTTGGTTTGTATCCTAAATTGAGGTACCAATATACAAATAGCATTAGAGTAATAATTGAATACATGAATACAAAAGCCACCTAAGTCCATGCGAAGTTATTTTGAGAGAAAAACCCGTGTATCATTTTAATTCCTTCAGTTAGATTTACCTGGTCAATATGGTAAGTTTTACGTGCAAATGAGTGGATTAACCTGTATTAGGTATGACGATTAGCATTTCAGGGACTTCGTGGGGTTCATTTTAAATTTTGGACTTAGGTGGTTTTTGAATCATATACAAAGACAACAATGTTAGAATGAGATTACCACTAGTAAGATAATACAAAATAAAGCACACAGGTATGTATAATGTTGATAAGCATTCTGCCATGTAATATAAACCACACACTATCCTTTATTAAACCCATTTTTTGTTCAAAAGTCATTCTCTAGCAATGAATGTGTTACAAGTGGACTTTTATACATACTGGATTTCAATCAATGTGTTACAAGACTCAAATCATGGAATTGGGTGATTCTTTCATACATGCTATTTTTCACATGCCCAATAGACACAGAGAATGAATTTGAGTTGTTCTTTCATGCATATGACAGGCCTATGTATAGCAACAATTTCCCATGCTTAACTCAATTTGGCCAAAGTATGGACTTAGGTGGCTTTTGTATTCATATATTCAATTACATGGAAAAAGTTCAATAAGCCCACAAGAAGTCGATTTTTCATGTCGCTTATTCATTATTTATATCGTGATAGCATTCAGTATTATACATGTGTGCTGCCCGCAACGATAGGCACATTTTCCCTACAACGTCCGCAATGAACCCATAAAAGGGTTATATTTTGAACCACATTCATCATTTCTTGAACTGACAAGAAAGCATAATGTCTGGACGTGGTAAAGGAGGAAAAGGACTCGGAAAGGGAGGCGCCAAGCGTCACCGTAAGGTGTTGCGTGATAACATCCAGGGTATCACCAAGCCTGCTATCCGCCGTTTGGCTCGCCGTGGTGGTGTCAAACGCATCTCTGGTCTTATCTACGAAGAGACCCGCGGTGTCTTGAAAGTGTTCCTCGAGAACGTCATCCGTGATGCCGTTACATACTGCGAGCACGCCAAGAGAAAGACCGTCACTGCCATGGATGTTGTCTACGCTCTGAAACGCCAGGGACGTACTCTGTACGGATTCGGCGGTTAGATTGTTACGTCTTAAATAACACAAATCCGGCTCTTTTAAGAGCCACCAGAATTTCTAAGAAGAGACCAATTGGCTATTTATGTCAAAACTATGTTATCCTTATCCTTCATGCCATGTTTCTGTAGATTTTTGTTACATAGTTACAGTGTAAAGAACTTAACTACGTCTGTAAAATGCAGCATTTGAATTCATAGAGTTTCGGTATGATGCATACTTGATATTAATTGTTTTCAAAATTAATTTTTGAATCATTCAAAACTATGAAGATGTGCGCCTTACGATATTTCATACCATTTTACCAATAAAACCTGAACTTAATATCGCCCTAATCAATTCCCTGTTTTTGCCATCAATATCAATCATATTGATTCAACTATATGAATTGATTACGGGTAGCAAATTACGGCATACGGCAATGGTGATACCGAAATGTTTTGGCGGGACCTTTCTAACTGTTTTTAGCACTTTAGTATTACACAATACGACCGGCTGCATAATACTGCTTCTACTCTCTCAAATGAAGAACTATTTGTCACTCATTTAATTTTTTTATAAAATAATTGACATGCATTGTTATTATTATTACAAGTTTTACCATTAAATTTATTCTTGAGGAGACCGAGAAAAGAAAACAGGAAAATATAAAATATATGGAGTTAATTATATTCATCATTATTGTAAATATTCTAAACATAAGACGCAGGGCGTTTCTTGTTGTTGATCTCATTCCTCTATCATAAACAAGTCAAAGTAAATAATACAAATTTTGAAGTCGTTGGTATGGTAAGATTAAAATGATATCTCTGCTTTCTGACAATCTTTCTCTCTATATAGTTTTAATTTCCTATTTTATCATTAAATTTTAACATGTACGAGTAACATTGATCATTGAATAATAGTAGGGATATCCATCGTCAACACGTTTGATACTAGAACAGTTTCCCACTGATTGTATGTGAGCAATCATCCATGTATTCTCTATGCAAATACAGCTCCATGCTCTAAGTGCCACAGCTGATAAATGGAGCACAGTTACATATTGTAGTCAAATTTAGACTTAAAACACGGTGTTTCAAGACATTCCTTATCCACCAGAAAACATTAACCAAACTCTTTCTTGATTGGTCAGTAAATAGAGAGGACACTCCTTTAGCAAGGGATCAACTTTTTTTTTAAAGAAAAAATTAATGAGATGAGAACTACAACAGGTTGAAGTGACACCATTCTGTGCATCAGGTGTTGAAACGCAATTAATGTGCAGGATGTTAAGAAATTAAAGAATGTTTAAGCCTTCCAAAACCCATCTCAAAAGATGCACTTCTGACCACCATGTCCATTTTAGATAATTATACTGTGTGCATGGAAGCCATGATGGGTAGTACCCATCATGCCTTCCATGCACACACAGTATATTACTCAACGTAGTAAAGATAACCTTTGAGTTGGAGCAAATTTCTCAAAATCTGTAGTGATTAATGTTACCAAACTTATGTCATGTTGAAATATAGTCATTTTTGAAGATAAAATGTGCTGACCTTAAAATATTGAACAATGTTTAAGACTGCCGCTATTCATTTGAAATAATGCACTTATTGTTCAGCTCCTCTATGGAGATATTTTCCATGGCAGCCATCTATGATCATACTTGAGGTTCCACCAAACAAACCATGGGTTTTGAGGTCTTATATTTTTTGTTGTATGTCAACAAAATCGCTTAAATTTTCAGGATGATCTTATTTCATGTTGTTATAAGCAAATATAATGTTCCAGATAAAGCTAGTTAATAAATACATTAAGAAAAAGCACCTTCAAATTGCACTTTCTGTTAGTATTCCTTTTTGGATTTAAACTTTTTAACATGTTCTAGCAGCCCTATATAAAAAAAAACGTGACACTCGAAAGGCCATATCTCTGGAATGAAACGTCCGATTAAGATTATTTAAACGCCAAAATGTTTCTTTCATCAATTCCCAGTCAATAAGTTAGGCCTGAATCAATTTAAAAGTACTTCTGTGTGTTGAACCAGAAACCAATGAACTCTGAATAATGATTCTGTACACGGTATAGATTTTAAAAGTTCCTGTTGATTTGTAGTGGTCATTTTGTTTAGAGCACAAAATTATAGCGCGAAAATTCATTTCTTCTCTACGTTACATTTATCACATACAACTATCACATACTGAATATGTTGCCGAAGATATTTAGTTTGATGACATTTAATGACAAAACACATGCCAAACACGGACATTAAGGGGTTGTTTGGAATGACAGGTGAGTCAGGGGTCAAAAACAAAATGTTTACCTTTTTGACCTCAGCACATGTGTATGTATGATCTTCGATAAAAAAATTAAAAAAACAATACCTCAAAGTATCATTTTTTAATGTTTTTTGTCATAATCACGCTTTTCTACAAATTTCATCTGTTTGTACCGGGGGCGTGTCTGTTGCCAGGTAGGCCTACATGACAGCATAGACACACGTTACAACCTTGAATAATAATACAGAATTGTGACGTTATATTCTTTTTAACCTATCTTAGAACTGCCTATTATTTCAATTGTTATACTGTTCTGGTTGGTTTATTGCATATACTGTATAGAAATTATGCAATATGACGTCGAGCATGACAGAGTCATCTTCATTCAAATAAAATTCAGGTACCCGTAAGGTACCACGGAGCAATTCGCACGATAATACAATAAAACAGATGAAAGGTATGAATGGTTGTGGAATCGAATTGCAGACCTGTCCCTCTGTCACCTTAGAACTGCATCTCGTAGGCAATGGTAGGTAATAAACCAACCGGAACGGTATAACAATTGAAATAACGGCATGTCTTGGTCTCAATTCAAGATGTGCAATTTGGACACACCTACTCGTTGGCTGATTTATACTTCAACAGTTCCTCAAAGCGATATCAGAAAAGCCACTATCTCATTGTTCATTGGCCCGCAGTATGCGCTCGCCCCGGGGCACTCAACTTTAGAATTGATGGGTGTTTGTGCCTACAAGCGTCGCGAAGTAGGCGCATATCAGTACAAAACGTTGGGGTTTTTTTTATTTAAAAAGGGTCAGTATGTACAATCAAAATGAAAAAGGGGTCATTGGGTATAATATTTTGAAAACTGAAGGTGCCTGGTCATCGGGTATAGTCGGCTTCAAAGAGGGGCATATATTGGCAGGCACATACCGTCACCTCTAAAGTTGATGCCCCCCGGGTGCTCGCATTATATTTTGTTCATGGCTCGGCTTTTAAAACTCCCACACATCACAATAAGGCTATTGAAAAGTGTATAGAATAGCTAATGATAGACCGGTCCCTGCGATTAGTCGCGGACCCGAGCGACAATATATAGTAAACACATCGAGTTTATAACACAAGTGACAGAAGTCGTGAATTATGGAGGGTTTCATTGAACTTCTACCAGCAAAATATGGAATAATACTAACACAAGACACCAATCGAGATGATGATACCAGCCATAATGGAAGGCTTGTATTTGACCTTCTTATGAATCCAATTTCGTGACGAGAAGTTAAAAAGGTAATGTATGTTTCAAGAAATTTGGGTTCAAAAATTCCGTATCAGCTCGTATCATCAATTCCGTAAATATGGCGTATAGGGGCACAACTTGACAATAAACTGAACTATTTAAACGTAAAGGACGCACTGGATACACATAAATTTGTGTTTCCTTGCTGGCGGAATAGTTGCAAAACTCTTTTTGTCAAAAAGTTGGACAATTTATGAATTATGATTGGCAAAATAGCGAAAGGAAATAGACTTTTCCAACCATGTAAAACTACACTGGGTTGTTGACATGGTCGACATACATTAAGGCATATGCATGTTCCTAAAGTAGGAGGTAATTACTATAATTAATTGTTTAAAGTGCTCAACATACCAGCAAAAAGTCATATGGTCATCAGAGTACAGGGACTTTGTGAAATACTGGGTACAAAAAAAAAGTGCGTGAGCCGATATGCAACATCAAATATAAAAGCCGATTTACATAATTTCCCATGACCTTACAGAAGTGATCGTGCTCAAATATAAAACTATAGAGTTTGGTCCTTGATATGCACCATCAATTGTGTACTTGTGATCAATATTGCTAGGCAAACAATCACAGCAAACATGCCAAAATCCTCCCATTTCTCCTCCATTTACACACATATAAACCCATCCCTTAAGATTACAAAACCCTGCAGAGCTGAATTATTATAACTGTCTTACAAACAAACAAGTAAACGAACGAACGAGCCTGAGCAAACATACGTTAGAATGCTCCAACAAACTCATCGCTTATTGATCAAAATATACGAATATCGATTTTGTAGGCTAAACGGTGGACCAAAATTATATAACAAGCAGAAGGCAATGTGTTTTTGCAATGTTTATTTGTTCTCAATTTTTCACAACTTCACGATGAAATCATTATAAAACCGCCTTGTTATAAAATACCAAGTTTTTACTTTTAATTTATTCAATACTAGCGGGAGACCCGCGCTTCGCGCGGGTCCCCGCTAGTTGAGTAAACGGGAGCGGTTAGTAAACGGGAGTGGTTAATAAACATGGTAAACGGTGATGATAATCATGGTGTCTTGGTGTAGATCATCTTATTCATCCAGTATAGCAATGATCATGTTAGCTTGATAATCATAAATATCCAGACCAGTGATAATGTTGTTACTCATTCAATCCATCAGATTACTTTTGAAACAGCTCGTGACAAAATGATTGATTTTAACTTTATCCCAACAAACATAAAACATTAAGGTTAGAAGAGGTTGCTAGAAAACGTTTCAATTTCGGGTTATAATCGTAAGCAACATTAAAAGTTGCTGCAAAACATTTTAAGCGATTCCGTGTTGTTAATAGCAAGGCCTATATTCTAGCCAGGATTTAATTGTGAGGCGGGGGCCGCAGAATTTCCAAAATGTGGACATTCACCCACACCCTAACATTTAACCTTTTCGGGCTATACTGAACAGTTCTGTCCCTGTTGGCTACATTTTAACATTCCCTCTGAAAAGTGCACTTTCTTGCAAATCTGTCACCCAATGAACCCCTTTTCATCAGCTTACACCCATGATCCCCCGAAATGGCTTCAAGGCCTTTACTCACCAAGTTTTCAATTCTGAGGGGACACAACCCCCTGCACGGCGCGCGACACAATGGTGCTTCGTGGCCATTCAAAAAGGTGGCGGCAAGAACTTCGAGTGTGCCCCCCCCCTTCGCCACTGTCTAGGCCTACGCGCGGAAGCCAACATTAAATGCGTCCATACCATGCGCGGCAATGCGCGTGAAACTATGGTGCCGTGTACGCGCAGGTGCGTGACTCGCCACTTACTGCATTTGACGCGTTTGCTGTCATGACCTGATCCATAAGGTTATTGACCTCAACGGCCTAGCAACCAACCATTTTTTTTGTTATTTCCATAGTGATTGAATAGTTTTGCAAAAATGAACGTCAGATGGTTTAATGGCAATATGTACCCGATCAATGTACGCAAAAATCAGAGCTGAAAGTGAAAGTATCTCGGCGCCTGCTTCTGGACAAGATTTAGCGACTTCCTTTTATTTATATAGATACTCGTGTGCATGAGGCTATTTTTCTTTTACATATAGCCTTCTTGATCAAAACAATATTATACCAGCTTCTCTGACAATTTCACTTTCACTTAATTAAATCAAAATGATTATTACTATTTTTTGGAAGCTTTCTCTGCCCTGATTCGAATGATATACATTAAGACCTGATTACATATTTGTTGTTCGTTATTTTAAATGACATACAATTTGTATAGTATTCAAAGCACCTTGTCATATACTCTTTTTGGAATATTTGGTGGCTCTGAAAAGAGCCGGTTGTTTGATGTCAGAGAGACAAGATTTAAGCGCGCTCGCCACGGATGCGACGTGCAAGTTGGATGTCCTTTGGCATGATGGTCACACGCTTGGCGTGGATGGCGCACAAGTTGGTGTCCTCGAAAAGACCGACCAAGTAAGCTTCGCTAGCCTCCTGGAGAGCCATGACGGCAGAGCTCTGGAAGCGGAGCTCAGTCTTGAAGTCCTGGGCGATTTCACGGACCAGACGTTGGAAGGGGAGCTTGCGGATGAGGAGCTCGGTACTCTTCTGGTAGCGGCGGATCTCACGAAGAGCCACAGTTCCGGGCCTGTAACGGTGAGGCTTCTTGACGCCACCGGTAGCTGGGGCGGATTTGCGAGCTGCCTTGGTGGCCAGCTGCTTGCGTGGAGCCTTGCCTCCAGTAGATTTGCGTGCGGTTTGCTTGGTACGTGCCATTTTCTCGAATCGTTTTCACGAAATGATTTCCATTCTGAATATTCGTTTGCCTTATATACACTTCGTAAACAAAGGTTCCGGAGTCAAAATATTGCGCTAAAATAAAATTAGCAATATGATTGGCCAATTAGATAAGCAACCTGATTGGACAACTAAGTAAGATATCTGATTGGTCTACAATGTTGGCGCTTATTGTAAAGATGGATGAGTCGATTGAAAACTCGATACCAAACGTTGAATATTGGCGCAGATACGATATTGCACTTAAGTTAGAATAATACAATTTGAAATGGCAGATGTATGCCTCAAAAAGGAGTTTCTAGCAATGTGGCAAAGTTCTTGTAACTCATCTTAGGTAACATTGGCAGAAAAATGAAAAAAATCAAACTGGTCTATTACAAGAAAACACATTAGGTACATGTTGACCCTTAATACTCCTACCATGACAAGATATTGACTGCGGGACGAAACTGTAATTTTTTCGAAATTCAAAAGTCATACACATAAGAACATATAATTTTAGAAATAGTCTACTTAACGTAAACATTCGTTTGTCATAAATTCTAGTACTTCATGTACTTTATTTGTACTAATCCCATCATTTTCTGAATATGGACCAAAATATCCAAAAATAAAAACGCTTACCAATTCCGATTGATATATTTATTCATTTACTTTGTCCGATACCAGTCAATTAGTACATGTTTTGATCAATGCCACTCCCTGATTGGTCAAAATAAGGCTACTTAATATTCCTTGTGAGACTTCAGCATGCAGACATCATAATATATCAAAGAAATGTTCTAATTTCGTTGGTTATTCATTTATATCAACATGGTATTATTTTTAGTATATTGTATATTTATACCACTTCCAACCACACTGCTTCTTTGAAGACGTGTTTAGAAAAATATTACCAAAACCTTTTTAAAAAAAATGAAAGTAGTTGGCCAAATGTGTAGTCATTTTACATTATCAATACGTCAGTATGCACCAGTCAATACTAAATCTACGTTTTGATCAATGTCACTCGCTGATTGGTCGATGTACAAAGAACTAATCCCTTGTGAAACTTCGGTGGGATCCCACTAAAACATATATAAGCGACTTGAAATTTGCATAAGCTACTCATTTTGTGTCGACACTGAACAAAATACAATTCATCATGTCTGGACGTGGTAAAGGAGGAAAGTCAAAGAGCAAGGCTAAGAGCCGCTCATCCCGTGCAGGACTTCAGTTCCCTGTTGGCCGTGTGCACCGCTTCTTGAGAAAGGGCAACTATGCCAACCGTGTTGGCGCTGGTGCTCCAGTCTACTTGGCAGCCGTCATGGAATACCTAACCGCTGAGATCCTTGAGTTGGCTGGCAATGCTGCCCGCGACAACAAGAAGACCAGAATCAACCCACGTCACTTGCAGTTGGCTGTCCGCAACGACGAAGAGTTGAACAAGCTTCTCGGAGGTGTGACCATCGCCCAAGGTGGTGTTCTGCCAAACATCCAGGCTGTTCTTCTGCCAAAGAAGAAGTAAACTGTCTTGCTAGTTTACACATGTAAAGGCTCTTTTAAGAGCCACCATACATTCCAAAAAGAGATCTTGAGCTTGTATAACTTCCTTTGTTTGTTTGTTTTAAATTAGGTCTACACGGCCTTTTGATTTGTCAAATTATGACATTCTTTGCTTGTTTTAAATAACATACCTGTTGGTTTGTTGAATTATCAAATTATTTCATAGGAAAGTTAATATTATTACAATAAGAAGGGATCTTAAGGTAATAACATCCCATTTAGCTACTACTTCCGGTAATATTTTTGTACAATATAATTCTGGAGTTAGTATCAATGTTAATTAGAATTAAATAGAGATTTTTACTATTTGCACAAATAATTTCCTCTATAAAATCGGTATAACTGATTCGCGTCTGTGTTTCTTTTGTAAAAAAAATCAAATGAATCTTTAGCTCACAAGTGTTGTGAGTATGATCATATGATAGTGTGTCGTTCTTCTCTGTGCAACACACTCACAACTCTTTATATTATTAAACGTGTGAAAATATTATTTTGTCCAATTACGAGGAAATGTATGAGATTAATAACACTAGTACAAAGAATTACACAGCTTGAACTTTTCTATACTCTGTCTCAAGTTTTATATTTACATGTGTAACTTTCAAAATTTTCCCCAATTTTCAGCCCTTTTAAAATTTAGTTAAAATTGAATTTAAAATTAAATATAAAGTTGCAGAAAAAAACCGTTAAATTAGGAAACCACTTTAATAAATTTTCATATGACATCTCAGAAGAGTGAATCTTATTTTGTTTCATTTTTTTATTCATTTTTCAATTGTTTCCCCTTCATTGATCACTCCCACTCAAGTTTCATGCTGCCCATTGCTGGACTATTGATCAAAAACTATGAACATCGATTTAGCAGGCGAAACGCATATGGCCCATTCCATGTCAACTCAGGGATGTGCACCTGCAGCACCTCTTCAGAGTTTACACATTTTGATTTTCTGTGTGGTGGTAGATGATTTAATGTACAACTCTATGGAGAAGCAAACCTAACTGATGTGTTAGCTTCATCGAGATTTCAAAGTTAATATCTCTCAGAAATGTTGTCCAAGAATATATCTTCAACATATCTGAAGTTGATGATGGGGCAAATTGTCTGACATTGGTGTTCAGGGGGGGCGATGTGTAAAAAAAATGGTTTTGCGTGGGTAATATCTCAGCTAAATGTATTCTAATATGCTCAATATTGATAAGAGTAATGTCCTACCAAAGGGCTCTGACTGGCAAAAAATGGACAATAAAATTATTTTTACTTTTGGAGTTCTGACCCCCCAAAGTTGGTCCTGGTTGGACGAAGTTGCATTTTGAGGGCCCTATATCTTTTAAAGTAAAGGAGTTACAAGTTTTCTGATAGCAGATTTGAATTCTACACCAAAAAGTACCCCAGGATACATACTTTTCAAAGTTTTAAAGGGTTCCTTTATACATTTATGGACCTCCAACATCGTCTTTCGCGTTGCGACACATTTTTACGCTGACCCCTACTTAAATTTCAAATTGATGCCACGGGAAAACGAAATAGAGTATGAAGCTCAAATTTTCAGGATTTTACTTTCTCATCAATATCTACCACCACACAGAAAAAAAAAAAAATTGAAGAGGTGCTGCGGTGCACATCCCTGGAGTTGACATGGAATGGGCCATATGTATTTTGTGCCGCCCCTACGTTCTATGGTATGTAGGTTTTTTTATTACAGTGTGTGTAGGTCCTATACTTGTGTTTAAATGTATGTTCTCATGCTTCATCTTCATGGAGCATTACAGTAGTGCTCTGTTCAATAAAGTACCGGCGATTAATGCTAATTTCTTGTGTTTTGATCTTTCTTTGTTTGTGTGAGTAGGCCCCGGTGGGGGATGTATCTTGTGCCTCCCACGTTCTATAGTATGTGTTTTTTGCTTATATTATGTAGGCCCTATACTTTTGTTTGCATGTATGTTCTCATACTTCATCTGCATGTACTTTCCAGGTGGTTGTGATTTCTTGCTGTTATAGTTGGCTGTGTTTTTTGTTTTGGTGTGTGATTGTTTTTGTGCTTTTGTATTGTTTGTGTGGGTTTCATTCAAATGCGTCTGGCAGTTAATACTTTTTGTTGCCTTTTGACAACTTTTTATTTTTCTCTGATTTTTATTGCAGCTTGACTGTGGTTTTTAATGGTTGTTCAATGTTTTGAAATCTTGCATTAAAATAAAAAAAATATGCAAATATAAATATGCAGAGACAAAAAAGCATGAAATAGAAATATGTACACGGTGCTTATGGTCTTTCTCCCCTCCCCTTTCCCTCAATTCCTCTCTATTTCTCCCCCACTCACTGACTCCCCCTCTCGTCTTTCTTGTTCTCACATCATGTGGATATACATGTATTATCATTTCAATTAATTGTTTCAAAACTCTTTCAATAAAACTAAAAGCAAAAGTCAAAAATTTCAGAATTGTACATTTTCATGTCTTTATGCGGAATCAGCATGTAAAGTGCATTAAAATGATTATAAACAAGCCTAGTATTGGTTCAGTGGTTTTAAAGATAGCTCTTTTTTTAAGAAAATATCTCAAAACTTTTTAAGTAGAAGCCTATGGCAGTGTATGGCTAGCATGCAAAGCAATATGATGGTGACGCGATAATATTTTGACTAATCTGTGCAAACACAACGTAACAAATTGATGTAAACAAATTGGACACTGGTATAGTAAATTACAACTGTAAAAAATAGCGACCATTTCAGATTTGAACCTGCAACATTCAAGTTTTCATAATGATTTAGTATTTTGATGTGAATTGGTACAATCTATTGTTTTATTTAATTTATTGTCTAAAATTAATTGATCTTCTGCGCGATTCATTTTCTAGCTTCCGTAACTAGAATAGATAGAAGCACAGGCGTGTTTACCATTGTAAACACGCCTGGGGTGTGCGATTGATTTCAATTTCGGGGGGTCGATGGGGTGTACTGCTCGAGCTGCGGAAACATTACCCATTTATAAAGGTAATTATACCAAAATGTGGGACGCATATCTAAGGATTTATGTTAGGCAAAACAAATGTCTTAAAGCTGCCGTGCCCATCAGTTTTACGGTGCGAATTTGTCTCGGAGAAATTGACCAATTTAATTCTTCCTAAATTTATTTTTAAGGAAATAAATAAATAAATAAATAAATAAATAAATAAATAAATAAATAAATAAATAAATATATAAATAAATAAATAAATAAATAAATAAATAAATAAATAAATAAAAGAATGAAAGAATAAATAAATAAATAAATAAATAAATATAAAAATTGGTATAAAATAATATTTTAAAGGCATTTTGGACGGATTGTGTGATACTAATTTCTTCTGTAATCTTTGTTAATAATTTGGCAGAAAAAAACCCATCGACAAAACTAACAATCAGATGACATACCACTACAAATAATTTTAATTTTGAACTAAAAGAATTTCCAGATTTTGTAATCCAATAGTCAAATTGAATTCAAAAGTAGACGAAGAAATTCTTTTATCATAAGCTGTCAAAATCTTTACAAATTTAATTTGAAATTATAATATGAACGTGAATTTAATATTCTAAATACCATTCTGAACCAAGCAGATGCGTATCCTGCCTGCGTCTACCTCTTTTCAAGCCAAGTACCGTAAACATTATCATAGTCTAATCGAATATCATGATTTCTTGACATAATCTTAACAATGACCTTTTATCATGAAAAAGCATTTCCATTCTCAAAATAATCAAGAAGTGAGAGGCAAGATGTTCTAAAATCCATCACATTGCCCCTGGCTAATGTGGCTATGCGACACTGTGAGAAATTGGCGGTAAAATAACCGTGAGTGCTTAACCTTAAGTTTGTTTTTCACCTAAAATATCGTGAAATCACATGTCGGCATATTATGTATTTCAATGATTTAGAATTTACTTTTTATTCAGTTTTGAACAATGTGAACCGCTTGCTTATGATATCACGATGATATGTTTTTAATGAAGAATATCAAATCGTTTGTTATCCTGCAAAAAAGGTAAAACAACGTAAAGCGCACTAATTTGTATATATCGCGTATCAGACGACGTCCGCCTGATACTAACGGGGCAATAAAGAAACATGAGAAATGGCGCAATTCTTGTGGTAAGCGTTTTTGTAGTCACCTCTTTAGACCTTCACATCTCAAGAAAGCAAACATAACAACATTATCCTTTTACAAAGATATACTGCCTATATATTTTGTTTGAACATACATTAGCATTATATTGAACAAAATAATATCTATTGGTGAAATTTTGACAAATTTGGGGAGAAAACCTGCAGTTTGAACAAATAAGTGACAAAATTTAATTAAACTTCCTGCAATCATACTTAAAGTCATAAAATCTATTGTTGCTGGAAAGCTTTTGATGTCAGCAAGCTAAATAGCACAAAGAAAATTTTAATTAATGCATACCACGCAGTCATAAAAACCATTCTAAACAGGGTCACTAGCACAATTTCTTTGAGATTTTGATAAAAACAGCGATGTGTAAAGAACGCGGGCTGTTGTGATCGATAACAGCAGGTGATTACAAGCACGTCCGCAATACGTCAATAAGTATACTCACTAACCGAAGCTTTGTTATTTACAGATTATCTGTATCCCTGTTTACACGTTTCTCATTTTGAGTAGCAAGTCACGTACAACTTCACCATGGTTCAACAAAAGAAGGCGGCTGCCAAGAAGCCAGCAGCTCACCCCACATACCTTGTCATGGTACAAGCAGCCATTGTAGCTCTCAAGGAGAGAGGTGGTTCATCAGCTCAGAAGATCAGGAGCTACATCGCCGCCAACTACAAGGTCGACCCAGCTAAGATGAAGGCTCCTCTTAGGGCCGCCCTTAAGAAAGGAGTTGCTAGCGGCGCCCTCGTACAGGCCTCTGGCAAGGGAGCAAGCGGTAAATTCAAGCTTGGCAAGACGACCGACTCTGCAAAGAAAGCTAAGGCCGCAGAACGCCGCAAGGCTGCCAAGGCCAAGGCTGCAGCAAAGAGAAAGGCGAAGCGTGAGGCTAAGAAGCAGAAGGCTGCTGCAAAGAAGGCTGCTGCTAAGGCCAAGAAGGCAGCAAAGAAGGCCGCGAAGAAGGCAAAGAAGCCCAAGAAGGCAGCAAAGAAGGCAAAGAAGCCAGCCAAGAAGCCAGCAAAGAAAGCAGCCAAGAAGCCAGCAAAGAAGGCAGCAAAGAAGGTAGCAAAGAAGCCAGCAAAGAAGGCAGCAAAGAAGGCGGCACCCAAAAAGAAGTAAACAGCTTACATCAAGCAAACTAAAAGGCTCTTTTAAGGGCCACCCACATTTTCAAGAAAGAGAAAATGAGTTTTGTGTCATTGTATTGCTTTTTAAAATATTGAAAGTTGTTTTGCCTACATCATAGAGTATACATGTTAATATAGCTAAGTAAGTAATTTATTTATTTGTTCTTATCAATTACAATTCATCTCCATTAAGCACTGATCTCGCATGTAACCCATGTCTTTTCTGTTCCTTTGAGTTAATTTGACATTAACAATGGTTAAATATCGAAACTTAACGAATATAATGTCAGGCTACTTTGGCAATAATAAAATGGCGCTAATTTGTCACCAATAGCGCGAAATGTTCTACTAATGTAAACCAATCTATTATTACTCCATTTACCGATATCTTAAATTGATCACAATTATTTAGCCAATATTGATCCCGGCCCAAGGTCTTTTAGTGGGCATCATCGCTCTTATATAGCGGATATTAGGGATTTTTTTCGACCGTTGAAATCGTCACTAAATTTATTTACTAGGTAAACTTAGAAAGATACATTTTATCATAATTACTATAGGCTTTTTTAGAATATTGTGGAATTCAGAATATCCCGAACGCAGATTTATTTATGCACGCCGGAATATTTCGGATGCGGCAATATTCAAATATCCAAAACAAAAAACAAACAAACAAAAAACAAAACAAAAAAATAACGAGGAATGTCCTCCTGATATCAAATAACTTAGATATTTTGAAATTCGCGAATATAATACAAATTTTATGGAAAATTTACATTTTTGACATTTAACAGTCCTCAAAGTAAACATCATGAATCTAATGATACATGTATGTACTTACAGTGTATGTAGCTGGGATGAAAAGCTGACCATCATTATGACAATTTTGACCTTTTGTATTTAATATAATACATGAAGTTTCCCAAAAGACCTAACATTTTTAAGTCTAAATTGTTATGAAATGATGTTTGCCTACACCTAGGGTATTTGCAATTGTAAACATCATCCGAATCAAACACGGAAATTAAAAAAATCGTTTTCGGTTTTTTGTAGATTTGAATGGCGCTTTCAACTCAAAGGGTTATTTGCGCCAGCCAGTACTCACTCCTTGTCATATTTCACCTGGATATATTTGTTCAATCACAAAACGTTTTATGCTTCACCGCATCTTAGTTATACTATCTTCTTGATGCCTCGTTGTATGTCTCTTGCTGTATACTCGTACGGTGAATCCAATTTCATTACCTTGCAGACGTAGTTAAAAACCAAACAGTCTCTTTTCAGAGTCACACCAGGCTGAGTCAGCCGAGTAAGGGTTAGAACGTGGCCAAAACTCATACACGATCCTCCGCCAAGCATGTTCCCCATTGCCCAAGTTAGTGTTACCCATCCGACACGACGTGGAGGTCAGTGAGTTGAGTTGCCCGCGAACAAAATACTATGTCAGCTCTGCGGACCTTGCCGGATATAAAAAAAATCACGAACCTGAGACTTGATTAAAGCCATATTATAACATTTTCATACAAAATAGATTAGCATTTCTTTGCCATAAAATGTTAGTTTTTACTGACAGATATATCCCCTTCTATTTTTGAGCCGAACAACTATGGCAAAGCAAAGAAACTTTGACTTTACTACCAGCGCATATGTCGCCAATACGTACCACTCCTTTGGTCATGTTATGGTACGACCCTTTGTTGTGTAGATCACCGTCCCGCACGCCGTGTACGTACTGTGTGTTATGAACATAGTGTATGCGTTCGACTAATAATTCCATCGTAATAATAAAACGCCGGTTCCATCGTTTTATTCAAAATCTCGGATTTTGACAAAACTACCGCACCTAGAGTCTTGATTTTTGCAGGGTATTAATAAAGTACAATATAATCGTGTAAAAAATGAACTTTAAAAAATTAGTGAGGGCGTCCTCCTCAGCAAATGTTATAATATGGCTTTAAGTACAAAGAAGCGACCCATGGTGGGGCAAAATGTCTGACATTGGTTTTCAGGGGGTCAAAATTTACAAAAAATGTACAATTGGGGTTTTGCATAGGTAATATCTCAGCTAAAAGTATTCTAATAGGCTCAATATTGGATAAGAGTAATGTCCTACCAAAGGGCTCTGACTAGCAAAAAAATGGACAAAAAAATATTTTTACTTTTGGAGTTTTGACCCCCCAAAGTTGGTCCCGGATGGACGAAGTTGCATTTTGAGGGCCCTATATCTTTTAAAGTAAAGGAGTTACAAGTTTTCTGATGCCAGATTTGAATTCTACACAAATAAGTACCCCTTTATACATTTATGGACCTCCAAACATCGTCTTTCGCGTTGCGACACATTTTTTACGCTGACCCCTCTAAATTTCAAATTGATGCCACGGGAAAACGAAATGGAGTATGAAGCTCAAATTTTCGGGATTTTACTTTCTCATCAATATCTACCACCACACAGAAAAAGAAAAAAAATTGAAGAGGTGCTGCGGTGCACATCCCTGGAGTTGACATGGAATGGGCCAAGCGACAAATTTAACTTGGGAACATGGTAACAGTGCTCTGGAAATAGCTAAGCTTATGAGACTTGGATTTACACGTTTCGGATGATGAGTGATAATCTGGTTGTGCGAGGACTCTGATCAGATGAGTAGAATTGCACATAACATTTGTCCTTTGGTTTTTATAGGTAGCTACATAAAATTATACAAATCGCATGGGCTAATAAAACATTATCGAAGTTTGATCAATAAGTCCTTAAGGAGTCGATCTTTTTTGCCTATTCGTTGTTATCGTGGTAGTCGCCCTCTACGATAGACACATTTTCCCTACAACGTCCACAATGAACCCATAAAAGGGGTATATTTTGAACCATATTCATCATTTCTTGAACTGACAAGAAAGCATAATGTCTGGACGTGGTAAAGGAGGAAAAGGACTCGGAAAGGGGGGCGCCAGGCGTCACCGTAAGGTGTTGCGTGATAACATCCAGGGTATCACCAAGCCTGCTATCCGCCGTTTGGCTCGCCGTGGTGGTGTCAAACGCATCTCTGGTCTTATCTACGAAGAGACCCGCGGTGTCTTGAAGGTGTTCCTCGAGAACGTCATCCGTGATGCCGTTACCTACTGCGAGCACGCCAAGAGAAAGACCGTCACAGCAATGGACGTTGTCTACGCTCTGAAACGCCAGGGACGTACTCTGTACGGATTCGGCGGTTAGATTGTTACGTTTAAATAACACAAAAACGGCTCTTTTGAGAGCCACCATAACTTCTAAAAAGAGACCAATTGCCTATTTATGTCAAAACTATGTTGTCCATGTAAAACTGCAGGTAATTTTCAAATTTTACAAATACATTATTCGCACGTATGAATTTATTATTATAGTATCCATGTTAACTAATACAATGTAAAATCTAGGAAAGTACAATAAGGTCTTTAAAATACACAGTTGTTTTTGCTTTGGTTGGTTTTTGTAGCTTTGATAATAATATTATATAATAGATATTCTGTTAATCCACCAAAAGTTTCGCGTCTTTGTGGATAACGAACTGACGAAATAAACACTTCGTCATAGATGTCATTTTCTTAACTACGGGTTTGTGAATTGCATAATTGGAATTAATTTTCGGTAAGATGCACAAAACCAATGAAAAAAGATACTCTATATAAAAAGTTCCTAGTTCGTTAAAATGTGTTTAAACATATCGACAAAGTTTTTTAATGGTATTTTCTTTCATTTTACCAGATCAATTATTAATTGTGCTTTATAACTTTCCCGTTGCCTTTATACCGATATAATTATTGATTCAACTTTATGAATTGATTATGGCTAGCAAATTATGGCAATACAAACTATTGTTTTGGCGGGAACTATTTTTTTTTTTTTTGTGGAAACGAAATTAACATTTATGCATGTCATTTTCTGGTAGATGTTCGTTCCATAACAGTGTAAATAACTTGACTACGGGTCTGTGAATTGCGCAATTTGAATTCATTCATATATTTTCGATAAGATGCACAAAGCCAATGAAGAATGACAATCTTTATATAAAAGTTAATAGTTTATTTAAAAATATGTTCAAACCTATCAAGAAAGATTTCAATGGTATTTTATTCAATTTTGCCAGATTAATAAAAATAATCTGCTTTAGAATTTTTCCTCCATTTGATTCCCTCTTGTCATCTTTATACCAATATCATTATCGATTCAACTACATGAATTGATTACGAATAGCATATTATGGCAATACAAACCAAATGTTTTGGCGGGACCTTTTCTTTTGCAATGATTATAGTTGTTATGGTTATCATATGGTAAGGATAATTAAGTATTTATGATTACAAAAAGTTTACTCTCCAAGCATTTACCAAGTTTAGTTTTATATCAAAATATAATACAAAGTAAAGTTTCCACCGAAACATATTTAATATGCACGGTTGTATTTGCTTTGTTTCGTTTTGGTAGTTTTAATAATCTATATTCTGTTAATCCCACCAAAAGTTCCACTTCTTTGTGAAAACGAAATAAACACTTAATTTACTACGGGTTTGCGAATTGCACAATTGAATTCGTTGATAGATTTTAGGTAAGATGCACAAAGCCAATGAAAATAAAATGACATTCTCTATATAAAAGTTCCTAGTTCATTTTAAAATGTTCAAAACTATCAAGAAAGTTTTTTAATGGTATTTTATTCAATTTTGCCAGATCAATTATTAACATTGTACTTCAAACCTTCTCCCGCGATTCAATTCCTTGATGTCATCTTTATACCAATATCATTATTGATTTAGCTACATCACCTCTATAGTTGATTACGGATAGCAAATTATGGCAATACAAACCAAATGTTTTGGCGGGACCTTTTGTTTTGCAGTGTGTAAGGTTCGTATGTAAGGGCAATTCAAAATTAAATGTTTCGATTTTTTTCTAGCCATTGTATGATTACAAAAATACGACCAACTGCATAAAATCACTCCAACTAAATTTACTTGCTAAGTATTTACCATGTTTACTTTTATATTAAAATATAATTATACAAAGTGAACTGAGTTATCACCGAAACATGTCAATATCTCTTTTTGGAAGATATGGTGGCTCTTAAAAGAGCCTTTGGGTCTGATAGTACACTATTTACTTGGAGGTAGTGTACTTGGTGACAGCCTTGGTGCCTTCGCTGACGGCGTGCTTGGCCAGCTCACCAGGCAACAGAAGACGGACAGCAGTCTGGATCTCACGGCTGCTGATGGTTGCCTTCTTGTTGTAGTTAGCCAAACGGGAAGACTCACCAGCGATGCGCTCGAAGATATCGTTGACAAAGCTGTTCATGATGCTCATGGCCTTGCTGGAGATACCAGTGTCTGGGTGCACCTGCTTGAGCACCTTGTAGATGTAGATGCCGTAGCTTTCCTTTCGGCGTCTACGCCTTTTGCCAGCTACTGAACTACCCTTGGCCTTACCGGCCTTCTTTGCTCCCTTTCCGCTAGTCTTGGCAGGCATGTTGTCGATTAAGTTTCTTCAACACAGAATGATCCGTCCTAGAATAAGCACCGTATTTATATTATTCCGTATGCAAATTAGGGATCCTACAGCTACATGCAACAAGTACATGTAACACAATATTGATTCCAAAAATACAAAATTGATTAATCTATTACCGGGGAAAAAGAGGAAAGAATACAAGGAAAAAATGTTGTTGAAACTCACACAGCTTCAAATGTTTTGACAGTTTTTACAGCTTGTTGGATTTGACCTGGATTTGTGTTTATCTTTTAATAATTATAGACGTTTCTTTAATACTCCATTGAGCTCATACGTCTACCTTAAAATAAATAATTGGTATTCGGCAGTCTTAATTTGCTCTGGTCCCGGGCTCTGGTAAAAATATAACCCTTTCGTGTTTTCATCACATTTTCATTTCCCATTTATACAAGCAAAACGTTGACATTCTGATAAATATTATAAATCGGGTTTTTGTTGTACTTTTTTATAGAAATAAAATATGAATGAGAGTAAAACTCAAGTGAACACTTGCAAATTGAACCCATGGAACCAAATTTATATCAAGAGCGAAGGCTATGGATCTCTACATGATATATAGATTTATATAGTTCATATTGATTTCTAACGGTCATTTTGCACCAGGAAAATAAAATAAAATTATAGCGCCAAAAGTTATTTTTCATGTTGGTTATGACGTACAAAAGTACAAAAGGATCTATGTAGACATTAAGGGAAGTTATATCTGTTTAAAACAAAAACCCTGTTGATATCAACGTTTTTCAAAAAGTATACAAGAGGGGCGTCATTCGTGCATGATAATTTTATGCGGAGAAGGCAAGTTTAATATGAGCATGATCCTGTAAATATTTTGACTAATGCACCTCGGAAAAGCTGCCAAACTAACAAACAATCAACCCACATACAATCCCGCTCATCCACACATCCACACATCCACAACGGACCCTATCTCTCTCCCCCACGCGCATACAATGTTCATTCACTACAAGTCGTATGTCAGAAATACACAATTGATTTATGCGTATGGCCTGTTAAGACAAAAGTCAGTTTAGCCAAAGTAAAATGACTTATTATGACTTTTACCATTAAATTAAGTCCTGGGGTCAAAGAGCATAATGTTAAAAAACTTTTGTTGTACAACTATTACAGCATTTTAGAGTTTATTACTCATCATTATTGTAAATACCGTATACCAAATATAAGTCACAGGACGTTGCTTTAGTACTCTGTTGACCTCCTTCCATGATCAAATAAATAGTAGGATTTAGAAATCTTAGGGTAAAAGATGATGTTCCTGCAAAGATAATTTCCTATATTGTCAAAACTTTTACCAAATGTAATTGACTGATGAAACATAATATTAAATGCATAATATGATATCTGAATACAATAAAACCGGGAATGAAACCAATACCCAGAGCATGTTCGTAATGATTTTGTACACGGTATAGATCTGTGAAGTTTTAATTGATTTATAACGGTCTTTTTGTGCCAGAACATAAAATTATAGCGCGAACAGTTATTGGTATTCCCATAGCAAAGAAACATTACAAAAGAGTAGCACATGTAAGCTACAATAAACACTGTGTAAAATTATGGAAATAGGTAAAACCGAAATGTTAAATCTGCGTTAATCTTCTATGAACATGTTACCTCTATCAAGCCACACAAAAATGTTTTAAATGCGTTATAATTATAAATGATAAAACACTCAAAAATAATTTGACGAATGTGATTGTAAAATATTTTCCAAACATTTTTGCACTAAAATATTTGTCAACCCCTACATTTAAACGGTATCTGTAAAACATTTGGTAGGTGCTGGGCTATTATTCAAAAATAGGAACATCGATTTTGAAGGTAAAACGATGCGCCAAAAAGTATAATAAGCACGAAGCAATGGGCTATTCCAGCTGAAATCCATACACCCCCATATGGGAGACATGACCTTAATCTTCCACACAGGGAGAGTGAATTTTAACTGAATGAATGACTCTATTTGAAATCTACATCCCCTGTGTGGGAGATTAAGGAAAATGGAATAGCTCAATGTTTATTTCCTCTCAATTTTTAATGATACCATTTGAAATTCTGTTCTTATGATATACCATTTTAATGAGAAAATTAACAAAGTTCTTTTACTTTGAAGTTTAACAAAATGTTTATAAAAGTATAAAGAATGGTTATCTTTTAATATTTAAAAAATAACACGATATTTAACCAAACTATTAATGATTCACTTATTTTGCAAAAAGAGAAAAACGGAAAACGTTTAAAGGTTTCGAAACTTTGTTTACCCTGATTAGAATGATACATATTCAAGCCCTTATTATTTGGTTGCTTGTTGCTTTAAAAGATAGTTTTTGTTGAATAAAATTCAAAGCACATTGTCATTTCTCTTTTTGGAATATTTTGGTGGCTCTGAAAAGAGCCGGTTTTTTGATGTCAGATAGACAAGATTTAAGCGCGCTCGCCACGGATGCGACGTGCAAGTTGGATGTCCTTTGGCATGATGGTTACACGCTTAGCGTGGATGGCGCACAAGTTGGTGTCCTCGAAAAGACCGACCAAGTAAGCTTCGCTAGCCTCCTGGAGAGCCATGACGGCAGAGCTCTGGAAGCGGAGCTCAGTCTTGAAGTCCTGGGCGATTTCACGAACCAGACGTTGGAAGGGGAGCTTGCGGATGAGGAGCTCGGTGCTCTTCTGGTAGCGACGGATCTCACGAAGAGCCACGGTACCGGGCCTGTAACGGTGAGGCTTCTTGACGCCACCGGTAGCTGGGGCGGATTTGCGAGCTGCCTTGGTGGCCAGCTGCTTGCGTGGAGCCTTGCCTCCAGTAGATTTGCGTGCGGTTTGCTTGGTACGTGCCATTTTCTTGAATCGTTTTCACGAAATGATTTCAATTCTAAATTAGTTTGCCTTTTATACACTTTGTGAATAAAGGCTCCGGAGTCCGAATATTGCGCAAAAATGAAATCAGCAATGTGATTGGCCAATTAAACCAGCAACCTGATTGGACAACTAGGAAAGATATCTGATTGGTCTACAACGTTGGCGCTTATTGTAAAGATGGATGAGTCGATTGAAAAGTCGATACCAAAAGTTAAATATTTGCTCTGATGGAAATATCACACTTAGGTAAGAATAAATAGAAATATTTGAAACTGTAGACATATGCCTCACAAGAGGAGTTTCTATAGCAATGTGGCCAAATTCCTGTACCTCAGCTTAGTTAAAATTTGCAAAAAAATAAAATATTTCAAAAGGAAGGTTTTCAAACTGGTCTGTTAACATGATTAACTTGAAAACACATTAGCCACATGTTAACCCTTAATTCTCCTACCATGACAAGATATTGACTGCAGGATGAAAGCTTTAATTGATCATGCCGGAGAAAACCAGGCAGTGGTAGGAACATCAAGGTTGTCCGAATTTGCCCATATTGGGTGTAGTAGGGGTGTTTGTTGAAATGTTCTCACTGAAACTTTTCCAGGATTCTGACCCCCCCTTGTTAAGGGTTTATAGCCCTTATTTGTTTTGGTACAATCTACCCCCTTAAAAATGGATTAATTTTTCCTGAATTTAAGCCAATTTTGTATTCTCATTTTTTCTCAAGTGGTTGAAGTTATTTAAGTAAATTAAGTATTTGTAGGAAACATCTACCCCGGGCATTACAGGGAACAATTGACATTCAACCAACCCCTATCATTTGGCTCTAGGGGGTGTCTTAACATACCCCCCTCAAAATGTCTTAAAAAGTTGAATTTTTAGTTGATCAATTCAAATGCAAATATAAAAAATATACATCGAAATTTTGAATTTTTGTTGGTGTCATTAGAGTGACCCAACATGTGGCTGTGGGAAACAAATTAGAATATCTTGGGGCGGTGTTGCTTTTTTTTAGAAAATACAGTGTTTCTATATGGTATTTTTAGCAATATTACAAACTGAAAATATTGTAATATTAATGAAACTTTAATATCATGGATAACTAAAGCAAAATGTTACTAAAATTTAAGTGTTTCTAGATTTTATTCGATCTAAAATGAGAAAAACCTAAAATACGTGGTCAAACACTCAAACAAAAGTAAGAAATAAACAATTATTTGGATTTAAATCATGATCATACAACATTACTTAGCATCAACATATAAATATGAGATATAGACCTAGCAAATGGAAATCTGTTACTTTTTGTTGGACATTGCAAAAAAGACAAGATTCTTGGATTTTACTCTCAATCGTCCATTGATATTTCTGATCCTGATAATCACGATAATATAGAACAACTCATCCCAGCTTACCCAATATTTTATTGAAAAGTATACAATTTTATACCTCAAATATTTCAAGCACAATCTAAGTATTCCAGCCAGAATAGATACTTTGATTAAATCATATACATCAAACATGTTTTACTTCTCAAGTATTTATGATGTCTTGCTGTAATTCCAGTTCAAAGATGCATGCAAAAGCATTCAAAGGTCACTTTATGACTGTGCAAGTTATCTAGGTTATTTCATTCTCAGGAACAAATAACATGTCTGATATCATGATGTTCCAAGAAGTTTGCTTTTTAATAAACAAAATATGGATTGGTACCTTATCGTTTTAATACAACCTGTATATCTCGCATGCAAATGTAGGCCTATGAATTACATTCCAGACAGATGTCCAAAAAATACATTTCTAAACTTTGTCCTCTGCATGACATTTGACCTGACATGTGCAAAATGTTCCCCTGGTCATGAGATTTGTTGTCACTGAGTTTGAGCCCCATACCCCTTACTGGTGTCCAGAAAAAGAAATGATAAGATTTGACCCCAGATAACCTTTGACCTGACCCCTGCAAAGTGTTCCAAAATATTCCCCTAGTCATTAAGTTTGTTGCCACAGAGTTTGAGTCCCGTACCCCTTACAGATGTAAAGAAAATGAATTTCTAAAATTTGACCTCTGCATAACCTTTGACCTGACCCCTGTAAAATGTTCCCCTGGTCATGAGATTTGTTGTCACCGAGTTTGAGCCCCATACCCCTTACGGATGTCGAGATAATGCAATTGTAAGATTTTACCCCCTTAATGACCTTTGACCTCAGTTCTTTGTTCAACTTTTAGACATTAGCTATGCTGATACAGGTATGTACGTGACGTCATTGTGTTATGAAATTTGTGGAAGAAGAGGCATTTTAGTGAAAATCACATTTTGGCCATAATGATCTTTGGATGACCTTTGACCCCGAGTTGGTCATGTAACATTTGTGCCCCCACCCATTCGTCCTTGTGACCACATATGGTTACATTGGCCTAAAGTATAGGCCCTACGGCTACGATGGCTCATTACAAGTTTGGCAGTTGCAGTTCAAGCAGTATAGCATGAAATTGAAGATCATAAAATACCATATCTGCCCCAGTTACTAGCTAGGCCTACTAGAACTACATCCCATGGCTAAGATTCTTGGGCACTTGCAGTATAGTGTTTTCTAGAATAATTATTTGTGAATGTAAACTGTGATCCAATTTGAGTAAGATTTAATCTTTCCCTAGAGAGCCTGAAGATGGCACTCGCTAGAGTTCCGAAATTTCAGCCCTCTGAAAAGGACTTCTATATGGAAAGATTAAATCTTACTCATGTTTACCGACCTAGAGTACCAAGTAATTTCAAATTGTGGTCCAATTTATTTGAAATGATTAACTTACTCCTTTATAAACTCTTGTGATCTATGTTAGTTATCAGCTATTATCACAGTAGCCAACTAATATCATAGTTTCTTACTCACAACATTGAGGACTTTTAGGCATACTTTTTATTAAATATATAAAAACAATATAATGATATAATTAAAACATGCATACACAGTAGGCCTACATTATATTTAATGGACCTACATTTATATTGCAATTTTGTTCATCATGGTTTATCACAAGGTAGTCTTGTATTCAGTATTTCCGTTTTGTATTTTACTCAGATAGCTAAATATGAATTGTTTTGTATTTAGAAACACTTCTGCAGACTTAACATGATTCTGTTTAGAAAAATGTAAAACAATGTCACCATATGAAAACATTTTAAGCATTTTAAGACTAAAAATAGAATTGTCACGTTCAGTTTCCTCCAATTTTTAGACTTACAATATCATTTTCAAGAAATTTATTAGGCGAAAATACTGTCTAGAAACACCGATTTTATGCAAATTTGTTACACCGCCCGAATCTACCATTTATTGTTTGGAGTAGACAAATATAGCCATAAAAATGTTAAAAATTAAAAAAAATCAATATTTAAGATGTATATTTTCATAAAAGGGCTTTAAAAATTACCCTTTTTTACATTTTTTAAAATGCTAAAGAGGGTAACATTGATGACCCCCTCCTGAAAACCCAAGACCCCAATCATTGCAATTTTAAGTTCTATATTACAAATAAACTATGCTCTTGACAAATATTTCAAAATAAAATCCAATCGAGAAGTTGCTGATAGAAAAAGAACTTCATAAACTTTGCCAATTTTCAACTGTTTTCACAGCAATTTTCCTGTGTCAAAAGCCCCAAATTAGGGGGTGCCCATATCTCCCTACCCAGGGGGGGTCAGGTGGGTCTAGTCTGGCATGTGAAAATATGTCATCCAGTACATCAATCTTACAAAGTATGAACCGATTTGGCCAACCTTCATGTTCCCAGATTTTGTCATATTGCCTGCATTTCTCTGGCATGGACAATTAATTCGTTCATGTATTAAACAAGACCCCTATAAGATTTCTAAATTGGTTCTAAATTCAAAAGACGTACACATAAAGAATTAAGTCTGCATTAAAATCTAATTTTGGAAATAGGTCTACGTAACGAAAACATTCGTTTGTTGTAAATTTTAATACTAGATGTATTCATTCGTACCAATCCCATCATTTTCGGAAATATGGACCAAAATGTCCACAAAAAAAAACGCTTACCAATTTCGATTGATAATATTAATTCATTTACTTGGTTAGATACCAGTCAATTATACTACATGTTTTGATCAATGTCATTCCCTGATTGGTCAAAATAAGGATACTAAATTCCATGTGAGACATTAGCAGGATCGTACCAAAATGTATAAAAGAATTGTTATTATTTCTTTGGTTATTCATTTTGTATCGATATAGTATTATTTTAGTATAATTTAAACTTCTGCTTACGCTGCTTCTTCGTAGACGTGTCAAGATAAACATTGCCAAAAATTATTTTAAAAAAATGAAAGTAGTTTGCCAAATGTGTAGTCATTTTACTTTATCGATACGTCAATATGTTACGAGTATGCACCAGTCAATACTAAATCTACGTTTTGATCAATGTCACTCGCTGATTGGCCGATGTACAGAGAATTAATCCCTTGTGAAACTTCGGTAGGATCCCACTAAAACACATATAAAGGACTTGTAAATTTTCTAATGTTATTCATTTTGTATCGACACTGAACAAAATACAATTCATCATGTCTGGACGTGGTAAAGGAGGAAAGTCAAAGAGCAAGGCTAAGAGCCGCTCATCCCGGGCAGGACTTCAGTTCCCCGTTGGCCGTGTGCACCGCTTCTTGAGAAAGGGCAACTATGCCAACCGTGTTGGTGCTGGTGCTCCAGTCTACTTTTCAGAGCCACCAAATACTCCAAAAAGAGAATATGACAATGTGCTTTTTATTTAACAAAATGTATCTTTTAAAGCAATAAGCAACCAAATAATAAGGGTTTAAATTTGTATCATTCTAATCAGGGTAAACAAAGTTTCGAAAGCGTCAATATAAGTAAATCATTAATAGTTTTGTTAAATATTGTTAAGATAACCATTCATTATACTTTTATAAACATTTTGTTAAACTCTATTTTAGGAGAAATTGTCAAAGAAGCTGCCCTACAATTGTGATAAAAAAAGAACACGTGTAAAGGAAAATAGCCTTGAACAAATTCAAAGTAAAAGAACTGTTAATATTCTCATTAAAATGGTGTATAACAAAAGAATTTTTCAAATAAACATTGAGCTATTCCATTTTCCTTAATCTCCCACACAGGGGATGTAGATTTCAAATAGAGTTACCCATTCAGGTAACTCCAATTAAAAATTCTGTGTGGAAGATTAAGGACATGACTTCCATAGGGGGTGTGCGGATTTTAACTGGAATAGCGCTTTGATTCCTGCTTGTTATATAATTTTGGCGCTACGTTTCGCCTTCGACTTCTAAATCGATGTTCGTATTTGTGATCAATATTCCAGCAAACACCAAATGTTTTACAGAAACCGTTTAAATATAAAGGGTGTAAAATGTTTGATAACATTCACAAATATTTTTGAAAACTTGCTGCACAACATTCTAACATAATGTTTTCTGAGTGTTGACAAATATTTTGCAAGCATGTTTGCCAAAAATATTTTTATTTGTTTGTTTTTTTCACAGGACTAGGAATAATATGATTTTAATTTCGCCAAATTGACTTTCGTCTATAGGCCTTATGCTAATCAATTGTGTATTTATGGAATCAAATAAGAATTGCAGTCAATAAGATTATTTTGTGTATTGAGGTGGAGATTGGGGTATGTGTACATGGGGTGGGCGGTATTGAGTGTGGGTATTATGTGAGTTGCTTGTGTAGTTTGTTTTGAAAGTTTTCCCAAGGTGCGTCCATCAATCATTTACATTTTCATTTTAAGAGTTTATTGCACTACAAATGGTGTAGCATGCTTCAGGAATGCTTAGATTAGTATACGCATATTAAACTTGTGTTCTTCCGTGTACAAGAATTATATACATAATGACATTATCTTTCACGAAAGGCATTCCTTTTTGTATTGCAAAAACGTTGATATCAATTAGGGCTTTTGTTTTAAAGCGATATATCTTCACTTATAAATGTCTGCACAAACACCTCTGTACATGCGTCAATAACTTTTGGCGCTATAATTTCATTTTATTTTCCTGTGCAAAATGACCGTTAGAAATCAATATGAACTTTATAAATCTATATGACTTAGAGACTCATAGCCTTTGCTCCGTGCATGGAGTTTTACTATCATTCATATTTCATTTCCATAAATTAGTACAACTAAAGACATCAAAAATAATTTGATACAAAAATATACAAACACGTTATGGAGTAAAAGGCTGGAAGACCAAGATGGTATAAGATTGAGCAATTCCCTCAGTAAAAATCAAACCAAGTTATCAAAATTTACTTTACATAATATATATATATCACTGTTTATCACATGTCAAAGTTTTGCTTGTGATGAGAAATGAAAATGTGAAGAAAGTACGAAGGGATATATTTTTACCAGAGCCAGGAACCAGAGCAAATTAAAACTGCCGAATTCCAATTATTTATTTTGAGGTAGACGTATGAACACAACGGAGTATTAAAGAAACGGCTGTAATTATCTAAAGATAAATACAAATCCAGATCAAACCCAAAAAGCTCTAAAACCTATGAAACAATTTGAAGCTATTTGAGTTTCAACAATATTTTTTCATGTTTTATTTGCTCTTTCCCACCGGCAATATATTAAATATTTTAAGATTCATAACCAGTCATTTTACTTTCTCTAGTTGGCTTTTTCGATATGCAAATCAATTTTGTATTTCTGGATCAATAGTGTGTTACATGTACTTGTAGCTGTAGGATCCCTAATTTGCATACGAAATAATATAAATACAGTGCTTATTTTAGGACGGGTCATTCTTTGTTGAAGAACTTAATCGACAACATGCCTGCCAAGACTAGCGGAAAGGGAGCAAAGAAGGCCGGTAAGGCCAAGGGCCGTCCAGCAACCGGCACCAGGCGTAGACGCCGCAAGGAAAGCTACGGCATCTACATCTACAAGGTGCTCAAGCAGGTGCACCCAGACACTGGTATCTCCAGCAAGGCCATGAGCATCATGAACAGCTTTGTTAACGATATCTTCGAGCGCATCGCTGGCGAGTCTTCCCGTTTGGCTAACTACAACAAGAAGGCAACCATCAGCAGCCGCGAGATCCAGACTGCTGTCCGTCTTCTCTTGCCTGGTGAGCTTGCCAAACACGCCGTGAGCGAAGGCACCAAGGCTGTCACCAAGTACACTACCTCCAAGTAAATAGTGTACCGACTATCAAACCCAAAGGCTCTTTTAAGAGCCACCATATCTTCCAAAAATAGATATTGACATGTTTCGATGGTACTTATACTTTGTATAATTATATTTTGATATAAAAGTAAACATGGTAGATGCTTGGCGAGTAAACTTATTTGAAATAGTAGAGGTGATTTTATGCAGTCGGTCGTATTTTTGTAATCATTCGAAAAATGATTCGAAAAAAATCGAAACATTTGGAACTTAATAACACTTACATAATAATCATGATAACTATAACCATTGCAAAAGAAAAGGTCCCGCCTAAACATTTCGTTTGTATTACCATAATTTGCTATCAGTAATCAATTCGTGTAGGTGAATCAATAATGATATTGGTATCAAGACGACAACAGGGAATCCAATCGCGGGAAAGTTATAGAGCACAATAATAATTGACTTGTCAAAATTGAATAAAATACCATTCAAATAACTTTCTGGATAGGTTTAAACACATTTTAAATGGAAACTTTTATATAAAGATTGTCTTTTGTTTTCATTGTTTTGTATCTTACCGAAAATCTATCAATGAATTCAAATTGTGCAATTCACAGACCAGTTAAGTTATCCACACTGTTATGAAACAAACATCCACCAGAAATTGACATGCATATTAAGTGTTTATTTCGTTATCTACAAAAGACGCGAAACTTTTTGTGGAGTTAACAGAATATCGATTATAATATTAAAATTACTAAAACAAAAAAGCAAATACAACCGTGCATATTAAAGACCTTGTTGTAGTTTCCTTGATATATTGTATTAGCTACTATAATGATTAATTCATACATGCGAATAATGCCGTAAAATTTAAAAATTACCTGCAGTTTTTCATAGACAACATAGTTTTGACATATATAACCAATTGGTCTCTTTTTAGAAGTTCTGGTGGCTCTTAAAAGAGCCGTTTTTGTGTTATTAAAGACGTAGCAATCTAACCGCCGAATCCGTACAGAGTACGTCCCTGGCGTTTCAGAGCGTAGACAACATCCATTGCTGTGACGGTCTTTCTCTTGGCGTGCTCGCAGTATGTAACGGCATCACGGATGACGTTCTCGAGGAACACCTTCAAGACACCACGGGTCTCTTCGTAGATAAGACCAGAGATGCGTTTGACACCACCACGGCGAGCCAAACGGCGGATAGCAGGCTTGGTGATACCCTGGATGTTATCACGCAACACCTTACGGTGACGCTTGGCGCCTCCCTTTCCGAGTCCTTTTCCTCCTTTACCACGTCCAGACATTATGCTTTCTTGTCAGTTCAAGAAATGATGAATATGGTCCAAAATATACCCCTTTTATGGGTTCATTGCGGACGTTGTAGGGAAAATGTGCCTATCGTAGAGGGCGATACGCATTTCGCGTTAACACTACTACCGCGTTAATAATGAATAAGCTAAAAAAATATTGACTTCTTAAGGACTTATTGATCAAATTTCGATCATATTATATTAGCTCATGCGATTTGTATAATTATGTAGCTACCTTCAAAACCAAAGGGCAAATGTTATGTGCACTTCTACTCCTCTGATCAGAGTCCTCGCACAACCAGATTATCGCGCGACCACGACCAGAAACTAACTACCCGAATGTGTAAATCCGAATCTCATAAGCTTAGCTATTTCCAGAGCAGTGTTTTTTCGTGGAATCAACTTTCCTTCTAAGTTTGTCGCTTCTTTGTACTTAAGACCAATGGAACTCAATTATTAGTTTCCGATTGGATGATAAAAAAAAAAGGACGAGGTCGCTATTTCATTATTCGGTCTCTTTTCATTATCCGTTATGTCAACAAAAGCAATGATATTATGAACAGCTTTCTCCAAATTTAGGTACCCCACCAGTACCAAAGTATACACCCCATTGTTGATGAAAGACCATTTCAAAACAGGTCCATGCTTAGATCATCATTACAGACATTTTGCAACAGATTGAGAAAAGATTTGATTTTTTTTCTTAAAATGAAAAGAAATTTGCAATTTTTGTGATCACTAGAAACATGATGCGGTAATCCGTAAATTTCCATTATTTACCACATCCTCTACCCATACAACTAAGAAAAACTGCTGATTATGATCAACAGGGGATGTCAGACATTTTGAGAGTTTCAATTTTGATTATTTCCATCTCAATTTGCAGATAATTGACTTTTTTTTATAAAAAATAATGAAAGTTTTGGTCAAATTGAAAAGGTGATGCGGGAGGTCAATAGGAAACTAACAATCGAATTCCATTAGCCTAATCAAGTCTCAGGTTCACGATATGTTATTTCCGTGTTTGATCCGGATGATATCTACAATTATTGCAAATGCCCAAGGTGTAAGTAAACATTATTTCATAAAAGACCTTAAATACTTAGACCTAAAAATTTTAGGTTTTTTGGGAAACTTCATGTATATATAATATATTAAATTCAAAAGGTCGGCTTGTCATGCCAACTACATACACTGTAAGTACATCCCAGCAAACACAAAACGTTTTCGACATCATTCGCAAAAGGTTATAAAAGGTTGTCAGAAAACGTTTAAATGTCGGGTTATATAAAGGGTATATTAAGAGTATAAAACGTTTTCATAACCTTAAAAAACATTTTTGATAATCTTCTGCTCAGCAAACAAAAATGTTTTACAGAAAACATTTAAATGTCGGGTTATATAAAGGGTATAAAAACGTTTTAATAACATTCCAAAAACATTCTTGAAAACTTGATACAAAACATTCTAAACAGAATGTTATTTTTAGTTGAAAAAATATTTTGCGAAAAATGTTTGCCCAAAATATTTTCAATAACGTTTTAAAAACGTTTTCCTGACCTTTATATAACCCGACATTTAAATGTTATTAAAAGGTTTGAAAAAAACATTTTAAGAACATTTCTGTGTTTGCTGGGTTCAAATATTTTAACATAATGTTATATAATTATTGACACAATATTTGGCAAAAATGTTTGCAAAAATAGTTTACAATAACATTTTTTGAAAACATTTAAAAATATTGTGTGTAGTGTGTTTTCATACAAAACGTTTTAAAACGTTATCATGACCTTTATATAACCCGACATTTTAATGTTATTAAAACGTTTTTACCTAAACCAAAAAGCCAAATATAACTTATTTAAAACGTTTTTAAAACGTTTTTGTGTTTGCTGGGATATCATTAGATTTATAATGTCTAAAATTTTTGTTTATTTTGTTTGTTTGTTTGTTTGTGTTTGTGTGTGTGTTTGTTTGTTTGTTTGTTTGTTTGTTTGTTTGTTTTGGATATTTGAATATTGCGGCATCAGAAATATTCCGGCGTGCATAAATAAATTTGCGTTCGACGGGATATTCTGAATTCCACAATATTCTAAAAAAGCCTATTAATTGTAATAATGATAAAAATGTCCCCAATTTCCGCTATACAAGAGCGATTATGGTTGTCCATTATAATATTTGAGATCTAGGACCGGGATCAATATTGGCTATATTGTGATCAATTTAAGATATCGGTAAATGGAGTAATAATAGATTGGTTTACATTAGTAGAACATCGTTAATGGCAAGGAACAAAAAAAAAAGGTATGAATTGAATGTGACATCAGTGCTTAACGGAGATGATTTGTAAATAATAAAAACAAATAAATAAATAAATAGATAAATAAAAATACTTTTTTTACTTAGCCATGTTAACATGTATACTCTATTATGTACAGGCAAACAACTTTCAATATTTAAAAAGCAATACAAAGTTTGACACAAAACTCATTTTCTCTTTTTTGAAAATTTGGGTGGCCCTAAAAAGAGCCTTTGGGTTTGCTTGATGTAAGCTGTTTACTTCTTTTTGGGTGCCGCCTTCTTTGCTGCCTTCTTTGCTGGCTTCTTTGCTACCTTCTTTGCTGCCTTCTTTGCTGGCTTCTTTGCTGCTTTCTTGGCTGGCTTCTTGGCTGCCTTCTTGGCTGGCTTCTTTGCCTTCTTTGCTGCCTTCTTGGGCTTCTTTGCCTTCTTCGCGGACTTCTTTGCTGCCTTCTTGGCCTTGGCAGCAGCCTTCTTTGCAGCAGCCTTCTGCTTCTTAGCCTCACGCTTCGCCTTTCTCTTTGCTGCAGCCTTGGCCTTGGCAGCCTTGCGGCGTTCTGCGGCCTTAGCTTGCTTTGCAGAGTCGGTCGTCTTGCCAAGCTTGAATTTACCACTTGCTCCCTTGCCAGAGGCCTGCACGAGGGCGCCGCTAGCAACTCCTTTCTTAAGGGCGGCCCTGAGAGGAGCCTTCATCTTAGCTGGGTCGACCTTGTAGTTGGCGGCAATGTAGCTCTTGATCTTCTGAGCTGATGTACCACCTCTCTCTTTGAGAGCTACAATGGCTGCTTGTACCATGACAAGGTATGTTGGGTGAGCTGCTGGCTTCTTGGCAGCCGCCTTCTTTTGTTGAACCATGGTGAAGTTGTACGTGGCTTGCTACTCAAAATGAGAAACGTGTAAACAGGGATACAGATAATCTGTAAATGACTAAGCTTCGGTTAGAGAATATATTTATTGACGTATTGCGGACGTGCTTGTAATCACCTGCTTTTATCGATCACAAGAGCCCGCGTTCTTTATACATCGCTGTTTTTATCAAAATCTCAAAGAAATTGTGCTAGTGACTCTGTTTAAAATGGTTTTTATGACTCCGTGGAATACAAAAATTTAAATTTTCTTGATGCTATTAGCTTACTGACATCAAAAGCTTTCCAGCAATAATAGATTTTGTGACATTAAGTATGATTGCGGCAAATTTAAGCAAATTTTGTCACTTGTTTCGTCAAAGTGCAGATTTTCTCCCCAAATTTTTACAAATTTCACCAATAGAATATTATTTTGTTCAATATTATGTCAATGCATGTTCAAAAATATTATATAGGCAGTATATCTTTGTAAAAGGATAGTGCTGTTATGTTTGTTTTCTTGAGATATGAAGGTTTAAAGAGGTGACTACAAAAACGCTTATCACCAGAATTGCGCCATTTCTTATTGCCTTGTCAGGCGGACATCGTCTGATATTAGCGCGCTTTGGTTTTTTCCCTTTTTGCAGGATAACAAACGATTTGATTTCTTCGTTGAAAATATATCATCGTGATATCATAAGCTAATGGTTAACATTTTCAAAACTGAATAAAAAGTAGATTTTATCATGGCAATGCATAATGTGCCGACATGTGATTTCACGATAGGTATAAAACAAACTTGGTTCGAGCACGCATGGTTATTTCACCGTATTTCTGACAGACAGTGTCATAGCCATGGGCAACGTGGTGGATTGTGGAACATCTTGCCTATCACTTCTTGATTATTTTGAGAAAAAAAGACATGGATCGGCTTTATTTCATGATAAAATGTAAAGATTATGAAATGATATTCGATTAGAATTTAATAATGTTTACGGTCCTTTGCTTGAAAAGAGGTACAAGCAGGATTTGAGGTGCAGGAGCTTAGTTCAGAATGGTATTTAGAATATTAAATGAAATTTCATATTATAGCTCGAAATTAAACTTCTCAAATTTTTTTACAGCTAATGGTAAAAGAATTTATTCCTCTACTTCTGAATTTTAATATTATTGAATTAGAAAATCTGGAAAATTCATTCAGTGCAAAATAAACATTATTTGCGATTGTACCCGGTATTTCATCTGATAGATTTGTCGATGACGTATGCTTTTTTCTGCCAAATTGTTAACAAAGAATACATGAGAAATTATTATAAGGCATAAAATGATAGGTGTAAAATTAGACAATCACATGCTAGAAAAGTAAAATCGACCTATAGAAAGGTAAAAAAAATAGTGTGTCTCAGTGTATGCAAAGATTTTGAAATCAAAGGCGGAATTTAGTTTTTCCTCTTCGCCCTCAGACTCAAAATCAGTCAAAATAAGCTTGAGATGATCGAAAGTTGACAAACCTACATTATAAAGTGTTAATCAGTGAATCACACATTCCACCCAAAATGCCTTTAAAACATATAATTTGGCTGATATTTTTGTTAAAAATATAAATTGGGGAAGAAATCAGTGAATCACACATTCCGCCAAAAATGCCTTTAAAACATATAATTTGACTGATATTTTTGTTAAAAATATAAATTGGGGAAGAAATGAATTGGTAAATTTCTCCGAGACAAATTCGCACCGTAAAACGAACGCGCGCATCTTTAAAACATCTATTTGTTTTAATCCTCAAATATGTGTCCCTAATTTTGATGATTACCCTAAATGGGTAAGTGTTCTGCATCTCGAGCAACACCCTCGTCGCCCCCCCCCCGCCCTCCCCGACAAAGATATCAATCACACACCCCAGCAGGCCCTATAATGGTAAACACGCCTATTTCTATTCTAGTTACGGAAGCTAGAAGAGGAATCACGAAGACGATCAATTAATATTATACAATAGATTATTAACTAACATAAAACAATAGATTTTACCCGTACATCAAAATACTAACATCATTATGAAAACTTTAATGTTGGAGGTTCAAAGCTTAAATTGTCAAAAGATTTGTGTCGCTATTTTTGTATAATATTAATTTACTATGTTAGTGTCCAATTTGTCCACGTTATGGATAGGCCAAAATAGGTCGAAATATTATCGCGTCACAATCTTAAACATGCTTTAAATTTGATTAAAAGCGTTTAAAGCGTTGAAATGATAATACATGTATATCCACATGACAAGAGAACGAGAAAGACGCGAGGGGGTCAGTGAGTGGGGGAGAGATAGAGAGGAATTGAGTGAAAGGGGGTAGAAAGACCGAGAGGGGAGGGCGAAAGGAGGAGACTTTTCTTTGTCTTTGCATATTTTTTATGTGTATGTCTTTATTTTTAATACATCAATATCATGATCATTTTTAATACAAGGTTTCAAAACAACATACCAACATTGAAAAGACGAGTCAAGTTGTAATAACGATCAGAGAAAAATGTAAAACCAAAAAAGCAGACTCCCCAGCAAACACAAAACGTTTTAAAAATGTTTTTAACAGGTTATATTTGGGGGGTTTTGGTTTTGATAAAAACATACAGTTTAATAACATTAATTGTCGGGTTATATACTGATAATGAAAACGTTTTAAAACGTTTTGTATGAAAACACACTACAACATTATTTTTAAAATGTTATTGTTAAATATTTTTGCAAACATTTTTTGCCTAATATTTTGTCAACACTTAGATAACATTATGTTTTTGAATGTTATGAAAATGTTTTATACCCTTTATATACTCTTTATATAACCCGACATTTAAACGTTTTCTGGCAACCGTTTGCCAATGATTTCCAACTTTCTATATTTGCTAGGTCTTCTTAGACAAACACACCGAAGCAAATAAACAACAAAAAACAGACAACTATAACAGCAACAAATCCCAACCACCTGGAAAGTACATGCAGATGAAGCATGAGAACATATAGGGTAAAGCGGGGCATTAAGTACCATGTGGTATTAAGTACCACCCAATAAACAAGTAATTATTATGCATATTAGGGAATCCTGACCATTATTTTAAATACGCCTTGCAAGAGTGGTTTATAATAGCTACTCATTAAAAATGATCAGTGTTTATGTAACACTCATGTAAGTTGCTCATCACAGTTTAACCCAAACATCATCTTGGCAGACATCTTCAAAGTACACGCTGAACTTTTTAGTATCTCGGGCTAGATAAAATACATCATTTAACATCCTTTTTTACCACATGAGGTATAGATCAACAACTTTTGATAGTTTCATCTGAAAGAGGACATACTAGCAAGCATAGATTTAGTTGTCTCATTAAATGATTTGAAGAGAAAAAATGTCATGTTGAAAGTGGACTTCCGACTGATGTCACCACTTTCGCGAGGCCTCTTAATAAATTACAGATTATGGTGTGCTTATTTAAAGATTGCACTAAGACCACAATTGTATAACAGATTATATTAGATTTGCTTATTAGTAGTGTAAAAATAGATAGTGAACAGAAAATAGACCATATTTGTACTTTTAAAGAAAACTTTTATTTTAAAATTTTTATGATTTTAGCGATATCTGGTGGTCCCTAATGCCCCGTACTACGTTTTCAGTGAAATATCGGTGATTTCCCATGTATAAATCGGTTGTTCGACCACAACTTTTAAAGTTTGTGCTTATTTTATGTCATAATGTGCTTATAGTAAGTTAATTTACCCAACTATGACATTTTAGGGTCAAATCATAGCCATATAATGAAGTTAGAAGTGGTCCTTAATGCCCCATATGTACAATATGCTGCTGCACTCCAGAAGAAGCAACAACTGAACAAGAAGTCAAAACCAGTCCACAAAAATAAGATCCCTAAAAACAAGTCAGTAAAAGAAGACAAAGAAGCAAAAAGTCAGACAATGAAAATGATCCTGACAAAATATGTCCTGATTGTGGACCGGAGGACATTGGTCAAGGTGGCTGTGGTTGACTCCAGTACATGTTTTGTAAAGTTTTCTGGCATTTAGCATATGGAGAAGTTGTGGGCTTGGAAGAGGACTGAAAAGACACAGACTGCATGTTTCAGTTGTTCCTCACATAAAATAAACACCATACTGATATAAGACTTTTTAAAAGAAACTCTTAAGAATGATTAACGGTCTCAAAATGGTCAACAAACATGATACTAGTTGGTGGTACCTAATGCCCCACCATTGGGGCAATAAGGACCACTTGACATCACTGTAAATAAATCCATGACGTTTGAAAATGAACGCATTTTTGGCAATTTTTTTTCCTGTGCTACACAGCTGAATAACAGGTCTATCAAGTGCAACCATTAAAAAAAGAAACAAGTATTAAATAAAAGTCAGCTATGATAAAAACTAAAAATGGTAGTCCCTAATCCCCCACTTTACCCTATATAAACTAAACTAAAGGGCCTACATAATAAAGCAAAAGACACATACTATAGAACGTGGGAGGCACAAGATACATACGTTTCGATAAATCGATGTTTATAGTTTTTGATCAATAGCCCGCAATGTGCTTCATGGGCAGTTTGAAACTTGAGTGGGAGTGCTCAGTGAATTCAGAAGGGGTAAAAATTGAAAAATAAAGATGATTAATAAAAACAAATTAAGATTCACTTTTCTGAAACAGAGGTGAGATGTTAAATGAAAATTTCTTAAAGTGGTTTCTCAACTTTTCTTTTCTTTTTTTTTTCTGCAATTTTATATGCAATTTTAAATTAAATTTTAACTAAATTTTAAAAGGCCTGAAAATTTGATTGTTGAAACCTGCACCTGTTAATATAAAACATGAGACAGAGTATGAAAAACTCATCTCAACTTTATAAGTGACGGTATGTGCCTTTCCATAGACCCCCTTTTTGGAAGTCGAATATACCACCTTCTTTAAAATGTCATACCCGATGACCCATTTTGTAGGTGCGGCTACCCAATGACTCCTTTTTTCTAGAATAGTACCATCAAAATGCCACAAAATAATGCGGAAACTTGCAAATTCCTTATTTCAGCAAATTTGTATTGTAAATTTAGGAGATTTGGAACAAAAAGTTTTTTTATCAACACTTGTAGTAAGGTATCAAAAATGTTTTTGAATGTTATAAAAACCATTTTTTCCACATTTTCTACCCGATAACCTCTTTTTTTTGAAATTGTATACCCAATGACCCCTTTCTTCAAAATATTATATTGTTTTTAAATAACGTGTACCGATAGGTCCATACTTCGCGACAAACCAACAGGTATGTTATTTCAAACAAGCCAAGAATGTCATAAATCGAAAAATCAAAACGCATAGGCATAATTTAAAACAAACAAAGGAAGTTATACAAGTTCAAGATCTCTTTTTGGAATATATGGTGGCTCTTAAAAGAGCCTTTACACGTGTAAACTAGTATGTCAGTTTACTTCTTCTTTGGCAGAAGAACAGCCTGGATGTTTGGCAGAACACCGCCTTGGGCGATGGTGACGCCTCCAAGAAGCTTGTTCAACTCTTCGTCGTTACGGACAGCCAATTGCAAGTGACGTGGGTTGATTCTGGTCTTCTTGTTGTCACGAGCAGCATTGCCAGCCAACTCAAGGATCTCAGCGGTCAGGTATTCCATGACGGCTGCCAAGTAGACCTGGAGCACCAGCACCAACACGGTTGGCATAGTTGCCCTTCCTCAAGAAGCGGTGCACACGGCCAACGGGGAACTGAAGTCCTGCACGGGATGAGCGGCTCTTAGCCTTGCTCTTTGACTTTCCTCCTTTACCACGTCCAGACATGATGAATTGTATTTTGTTCAGTGTTGTACAAAATTAATAACCTTAGAAAAAATGTCAAGTCTCTTATATGTGTTTTAGTGGGATCCTACCGAAGTTTCATAAGGGATTAGTTCTCTGTATATCGACCAATCAGCGAGTGACATTGATCAAAACGTAGATTTAGTATTGACTGCATACTCGTAAGATATTGACGTATTGATAAAGTAAAATTACTACTTTCACTTTTTTAAATACGTTTTGGCAATGTTTTTCTTGACACGTCTACGAAGAAGCAGCGTAATCGGAAGTAGTACAAATGTAAATTATACTAATATAATACTATGTTGATATAAATGAATGACCAACGAAATTAGAACATTTCTTTTATATATTTTTGTGTGATCCTGCTGAAGTCTCACAAGGAATATTTCAATATTTCAACCTGTGCGCCATACCATCATGCCAAAAGACATCCAAAAGTATCCTTATTTTGACCAATCACCGAGTGGCATTGATCAAAATATGTAGTGTAATTGACTGGTATCTGACAAAATAAATGAATAAATGTATCAATCGGAATTGGTAAGCGTTTTTATTTTTGGATATTTTGGTCCATATTTCCGAAAATGATGGGATTGGTACAAATGTATACATCAAGTACTAAAATTTATGACAAACGAATGTTTACCTTAAAGACGTTTGTCAAAATTAGATTTTGATGCAGACTTTTTATGTGTACGACTTTTGAATTTAGAACTAATTTAGAAATCTTTTAGGGGTTTGTTTAACATATGAATGAATTTAAACTTTCTTTTACGCCGTCAATATCTTGGTAGGAATATTAAGGGTTAACATGTGGCTAATGTGTTTTTCGTTTATAGACCAGTTTGCAACCCTTATTTTGAATAGTTCATTTTTCTGCTAACGTCACCCAAAATGAGTTACAGGAATTTTGCCACATTGCTAGATACTCCTCTTGTGAGGCATTATATCTGCCATTTCAAATTTCTATTTATTCTAACTTAAGTGTGATGTTTCCATCAGAGCCAATATTCAAGTTTGGTATCGATTTTTCAATCGACTCATCCATCTTTACAATAAGCGCCAACGTTGTAGACCAATCAGATATCTTACCTAGTTGTCCAATCAGATTGCTTGTTTAATTGGCCAATCATATTGTTGATTTGCTTTTAGCACAATATTTTGACTCACGAAGTGTATAAAAGGCAAAACTAATTTAAAATTGAAATCATTTCGTGAAAACGATTCGAGAAAATGGCACGTACCAAGCAAACCGCACGCAAATCTACTGGAGGCAAGGCTCCACGCAAGCAGCTGGCCACCAAGGCAGCTCGCAAATCCGCCCCAGCTACCGGTGGCGTCAAGAAGCCTCACCGTTACAGGCCCGGTACCGTGGCTCTTCGTGAGATCCGTCGCTACCAGAAGAGCACCGAGCTCCTCATCCGCAAGCTCCCCTTCCAACGTCTGGTCCGTGAAATCGCCCAGGACTTCAAGACTGAGCTCCGCTTCCAGAGCTCTGCCGTCATGGCTCTCCAGGAGGCTAGCGAAGCTTACTTGGTCGGTCTTTTCGAGGACACCAACAGTGCGCCATCCACGCCAAGCGTGTGACCATCATGCCAAAGGACATCCAACTTGCACGTCGCATCCGTGGCGAGCGCGCTTAAATCTTGTCTATCTGACATCAAACAACCGGCTCTTTTCAGAGCCACCAAATACTCCAAAAAGAGAATATGACAATGTGCTTATAATTTGATCTAACAAAATGTAAGTGAGTCATTAATAGTTTTGTTAAATATTGTGGTTAAGATAACCATTCATTATGCTTTTATAAACATTTTGTTAAACTCTATTTTAGGGGAAATTATCAGAAGCTGCCCTACAATTGTGATAAAAAAAAAAAAAAAAGAACACGTGTAAAAGAAAATAGCCTTGAACAAATTCAAAGTAAAAGAACCTTGTTTAATTTTCTCATTAAAATGGTATATCATAACTACAGAATTTCAAATGGTATCATTAAAAATTGAGAGGAAATAAACATTGAGCTAAATTCCATTTTCCACAGGGGATGTAGATTTCAAATAGAGTCATTCATTCAGGTAACTCCATTTAAAATTTACACTCCTGTGTGTGGAATCTAGTATTAAGGTCATGTCTTCCATAGGGTGTATGGATTTCAACTGAAATAGCGCATTGCTTCCTGCTTGTTAAATAATTTTGGCGCAACATTTCGCCTTTTAAATCGGTGTTCGTATATTTTTTTGATCAATATTCCAGCAAATACCAAATGTTTTACAGAAACCGTTTAAATATAAAGGGTGTAAAATGTTTTAATAACATTCACAAATAGTTTTGAAAACTTGCTGCAAAACATTCTAACATGTTTTCTGAGTGTTGACAAATATTTTGCAAGAATGTTTGCCAAAAATATTTTTATTTGTTTTTGTTTTCACAGGAGTAATATGATTTTAATTTCGCCAAACTGACTTCCGTCTTTATAAATATAGGCGTTATGCTAATCAATTGTGTATTTATGGAATCAAATAAGACTTGCAGTCAATCATTTACATTTTCAGTTTATTGCACTACAAATGGTATAGCATGCTTCAGGAATGCTTAGATTAGTATACGCATATTAAACTTGCTTTCTTCCGTGTACAAGAATTACATTAATGGCATTATCTTTCATGAAAGGCATTCCTTTTTGTATTGCAAAAACGTTGATATCAATTAGGGCTTTTGTATTAAAGCGATATATCTTCACTTATAAATGTCTGCACAAACCCCTCTGTACATGCGTCAATAACTTTTGGCGCTATAATTTTATTTTATTTTCCTGTGCAAAATGACCGTTAGAAATCAATATGAACTTTATAAATCTATATGACTTAGAGACTCCGGACCTTGAGATTTAGTTTCATTCATATTTAATTTCCATAACTCAGTACAATAAAATACATCAAAAATAATTTGATACAAAAATATATAAACACGTTATGGAAAAGGCTGGAAGACCAAAACGGCCTAAGATTGAGCAATTCCCTCAGTAAAAATCAAATAAAGTTATCAAAGCTTACTTTACATTATCAAAAGTCCTCACGGAAAACGATTTATTATATTTATCACATGTCAAAGTTTTGTTTGTGATGATAAATGAAACTGTGGAAAAAGCAGCATGGATATATATTTTAGCAGAGCCCGGGACCAGAGTAAATTAAGACTGCTGAATTCTAATTATTTATTTTGAGGTAGACGAATGACCTCAGCAGAGTATTAAAGAAACGCCTATAATTAATAAAAGATAATTAATACAAATCCAGGTCAAACCAAAAGCCTGTAAAAACTGGTGGGGTTTTTTTTCTCCCTGCAATACAAATCCAGGTCAAATCCAAAAGCCTGTAAAAACTGGTGGGTTTTTTTTTCTTTTTTCAAATACGTATATGTGATGCGATCAAGCAAAATCAGTCGGAACTCGCAAATATTGATTTTGAGATATAGCTAAACAAAGGTAATATTTCCTTTTGTTTCCTATTGTTTTGGAAACTCTGTAATTGCTCATATCTTTGGAACTGGTTGTTCAAATTCAATAGAGTTTCCTGCAAAATGCAGCTTTGTACATGCTTTTTACTATTTTGTAAGAAACTGAAAATTTAATATTTCCGAGTTCCGACTGATTTTGCTTGATCGCATCACATATGTATTAAGAATCATAATCAATTATTTATTAGTTATAGCTGATTTGTCAATATGCAAATCAATTTTGTATTCCTGGATTCAATATTGTGTTACATGTACTTGTAATTGTAGGATCCCTAATTTGCATAGAGAATAATATAAATACGGTACGTATTTCAGGACGCGTCATTCTGTGTTGAAGAAACTTAATCGACAACATGCCTGCCAAGACTAGCGGAAAGGGAGCAAAGAAGGCCGGTAAGGCCAAGGGCCGTCCAGCAACCGGCACCAGGCGTAGACGCCGCAAGGAAAGCTACGGCATCTACATCTACAAGGTGCTCAAGCAGGTGCACCCAGACACTGGTATCTCCAGCAAGGCCATGAGCATCATGAACAGCTTTGTCAACGATATCTTTGAGCGCATCGCTGGCGAGTCTTCCCGTTTGGCTAACTACAACAAGAAGGCAACCATCAGCAGCCGCGAGATCCAGACTGCTGTCCGTCTTCTCTTGCCTGGTGAGCTGGCCAAACACGCCGTGAGCGAAGGCACCAAGGCTGTCACCAAGTACACTACCTCCAAGTAAATAGTGTACCGACTATCAAACCTAAAGGCTCTTTTAAGAGCCACCATATCTTCCAAAAAGAGATATTGACATGTTTCGGTGGTAACTTCACTTTGTATAATTATATAAAGTATACATGGTAAATGCTTATAGAGTAAACGGATTTGAAACAGTAGAGGTATTTTATGCAGTCGGTTGTATTTTTGTAATCATAAATGGTTAGAAAAAAATCGAAACTTAATTGCCCTTACATGATAACCATGAAAACTATAACCATTGCAAAAGAAAAGGTCCCGCCAAAACAATTCGTTTCGTTTGTATTGCCATAATATGCTATTCGTAATCAATTCTCGCTATTCGCAATAAGGGCGCCGCCAGCTTGATTTTGCGATGTAATCGTGATGTATCATGGGAAAATCGTGATGTATCATGGGAAAAGGTCGACATCCAAGTCCGCGCAATACGAATATTACCATGCTATTACATAGGAACACGTGACAATATTTTTTAGTTTGTCTATATAACGGTATTACACTCAAATCGATAGAGAAAAATATAATTGTGCACATTTCAAATCACATTATTAAGTATTATTGAGTATCGATTCGCGTGTAACACTTTATTTTGACAAACTAAAAAATATTGTCACGATTATATCAAACATGCTGGCGGCGCCCTTATTGCGAATAGCGAGAATCAATAGTTGAATCAATAATAATATTGGTATAAAGATGACAACAGGGAATCCAATCGCGGGAAAGCAGAAGTAATATTAATAATTGATCTGGCGCAATTGAATTAAATACCATTAACAAACTTTCTTGATCAGTTTGAACATATTTTTAAATGAACTATGAACTTTTATATAACTCAGATAGTGTTTTTTTCATTGGCTTGTGCATCTTACCGAAAATTGTATAATTATATTTGGATATAAAAGTAAACTTGGTAAATATAATGCTTGGAGTGTAGACTTATTTGATAAAAGTAGAGGTGATTTTATGCAGTCGGTCATATCTTAAATTATCCTTACATATGATAACCATGATAACTATAACCTTTGCAAAAGAAAGGTTCCCGCCCTCAAAGCATTTATTTTGTATTTGCTATCCGTAATCAATTCATGCAGTTGAATCAATAATGATATTGTATAAAGATGAAAACTGGGAATCGAATGGAGGGAAAAAATTCTGAAGTAGATTCCTTTAATTAATCTGGCAAAATTGAATAAAATACCATCAAAAACTTTCTTGATAGTTTTGAACATATTCTTAAATGAACTATGAACTTTTATATAAATATTGTCTTTTTTCTTCAATGTCTTTGTACAGCTTACCGTAAATCTATGAATGAATTCAATTGTGCAACTCACAGACCCGTAGTTAAGTTTTTCACACTGTTACTATGAAACATAAATCTGTCAGAAAATGACATGCATAAGTTTTTATTTCGTTATCCACAAAAAGACGCGAAACTTTTGGTGGGATTAACAGAATATCGATTATAATAATTATTAAAACTACCAACAAAAGAAATCAATTACAACCGTGCATATTATTAAGATCATATTGTACTTTCCTGGATATATTGTATTAGTTAACAAGGATAGGCCTACTATAATAATCGATTCACACATGCGAATAATGTATCTGTAAAATTTGAAAATTACCTGCAGTTTATCATGGATAACATAGTTTTGACATTAATAGCCAATTGGTCTCTTTTTAGAAGTTCTGGTGGCTCTTAAAAGAGCCGTTTTGTGTTATTTAAGACATAACAATCTAACCGCCGAATCCGTACAGAGTACGTCCCTGACGTTTCAGAGCGTAGACAACATCCATTGCAGTGACGGTCTTTCTTTTGGCGTGCTCGCAGTATGTAACGGCATCACGGATGACGTTCTCGAGGAACACCTTCAAGACACCACGGGTCTCTTCGTAGATAAGACCAGAGATGCGTTTGACACCACCACGGCGAGCCAAACGGCGGATAGCCGGCTTGGTGATACCCTGGATGTTATCACGTAGCACCTTACGGTGACGCTTGGCGCCTCCCTTTCCGAGTCCTTTTCCTCCTTTACCACTTGCTTTCTTGTCAGTTCAAGAAATGATGAATACGGTCCTAAATATGCCCTTTTTATGGGTTCATTGCGGACGTTGTAGGAAAAATGTGCCGATCGTAGAGGGCGATACGCATTTCGCATTAACACTACTACCACGTTAATAATGGATAAGCTAAAAAATATCGACTTCTTAACTTATTGATCAAATTTCGTTCATGTTTTATTTCATCATGCGCTTTGTATAATTATGCAGCTACCTACAAACCCAAAGGACAAATGTTATGTGCAATTCTACTCATGTAAATCCGAGTCTCATTTATAAGCTTAGCTATTTCCAGAGCAATGTTCTCAAGTGGAATCAACTCCCTTCTAAGTTAGAATGGTCGCTTCTTTGTACTTAATCAAGTCTCAGGTTCACGATATTTCCGTGTTTGATCCGGATGATGACTACAATTCCAAATGCCCTAGGTGTAGGCAAACATCATTTCTTTTGTGACTTTGTATCTTTTGTGAAACTTTATGTATATCTTAAATACAAAAGGTCAACATTTTCATATGTTGGTCAGTTTTTCATCTTAGCTACATGCGCTATAAGTACATATCATTAGATTTATATAGTTCACTTCGAGGGCTGAAAAGTGTCAATAATGTAAATTTTTATAATTTTCCATAAAATTTGTATTATATCGCGATTTTCAAAAAATCGAAATTACTTGATATCAGGAAGACATTGAAGCTCCGCCAATAATGATGATAATAATACGATCGGTCAGATTATACATGCATTGTAGTGCGTGTATCGCTTTTCGTCTTACGTCTTGTTTGTACATCCCGTCAGCTGCGTGCATTGTAGGCGCTGGAATGAAATAGCAATTTTCTTCGTTTTACCTCATTTGTTTGGCTCGAAATTGAAAGGGGACACAATGTGATCATAGGAATCTATTCTATAAGCAAGTCACACATTATTATATGGCCGCATTAAAATTCTAAAAAGCCTATTAGTAGTAATAAAATGTATATATCTTGTTAGGTATAAATTTATGACGATTTAAGGGAGGTGTTATGAGCGAACCGTGGTTTGGATTCCAGAAGGAGGGTGCCTGTAAGAGGCACAGCCATCAGAAAATGAATAACTGAGATCGCGCGCCAAATAAACTTACTGCAGTAATTTTCCAAGTCTTTAAAAAAATAGACATAGGTGGGAATCGAACCCGGCACCTTCCGGTTCTGAATCAACAGATAGTATCACTAAGCCAACTTCCTATCTGCAATAAAACCTGTGATATTAATTCTTGATAATGTTTAACGGAAAAATCAATACTAATGTACGATGTCATTCAAACTCTAATAGTAGGCATGTCCACTAAAAATTGAAGTACTTTTAAATTGATTCAGACCTAACTTATTGGATGGGAATTGATGAAAGAAACATTTTGGCGTTTAAATAATCTTAATCGGACGTTTCATTCCAGAGATATGGCCTTTCGAGTGTCACGGTTTTATATAGGGCTGCTAGAACATGTTAAAAAGTTAAAGTCCAAAAAGGAATACTAACAGAAAGTGCAACTTTAAGGTACTTTTTCTTAATGTATTTATTAACTATCTTATCTGGAACATTATATTTGCTTATAACAACATGAAAATAAGATCATCCTGAAAATTTAATCGATTTTGTTGACATACAACAAAAACTATAAGACCTCAAAACCCATGGTTTGTTTGTTGAAACCTCAAGCATGATCATAGATGGCCGCCATGGAAAATATCTCCATAGAGGAGATGAACAATAAGTGCATTATTTCAAATGAAAAGCGGTAGTCTTAAACATTGTTCAATCTTTTAAGGTCAGCACATTTTATCTTCAAAAATTATTATATTTCATCATGGCATAAGTTTGGTAACATTAATCACTACCAATTTTGAGAAATTTGCTCCAACTCAAAGGTTATCTTTACTACATTGAGCAATACACTGTGTGCATGGAAGCCATGATGGTCCCCGGTTTTTATACTCCCTATGAAATGGACATGGTAGTGAGAAGTGCACGGGGAAGTGCATGATTTGAGAGGGGCCGCGGTAGGCTTAAACATTCTTAAATTTCTTAACATCCTACACATTTTGTCTTCATAAATAGTTAAATTTTATGAGTATGTAAGTTTGCTTGTCTGATTCACTCCAAATTCGGAGATAATTGCGTTTGAACACCTGATGCACGGAATGGTGTCACTTCAACCTGTTGTAGTTCTCATCTCATTAAATTTTTCAGTAAAAAAAGTTGATCTCTTCATGCAGGAAGGTCCTCTCTATTTACTGACCAAACAGGAAAAAGTTTGGTGAATGTTTTCTGGTGGAATCAGGAATTTCTTGAAACACCCTGATATAGGCCTACATTTGGATCAAAACAAGTATGTACGCCATTTAACATGCCTGGGATTTCTTGTATCGATCAGTTTCTCCATAGACAATACGTGTGTGAGTGCACGCACACAGTAAATGAAAAATCGTTCTAGTGGAAACTGTATTGAGAGTGGGCATCCCTACTAATAGAAGTCCCACAACTAAAGTAGCAATCGATAAATCTGCTCACTCAATCATCAAATAATCAATCGAAAAATAAATAAATAAATAAATAAATAAATAAATAAATAAATAAATAAAACAAATAAATTAATATTAATAAATAAATTAATTAATTAATTAATTAATTAATTAATTAATTAATTAATTAATTAATCCGTTCTCTCGAGCCCCAAAACATCATTAAATAAATATATAAATAAATAAATAAATAAATAAATAAATAAATAAATAAATAATACAAAAAGAAATTATAAATTAGTTTTTCTAGAACCTACGCTGGAAAAATAAATCAGCGCATAAGAAAAAGAAACAGACGCTCGGATTCGAACAAGCGACACCGAGAACAGCAACTTAGAAACCACAATGCCTTAGACCACTCGGCCATAGAAGCACACAGTCTTCTCCGTGTCAAAAATATATATATTAACCTTTAACGTTGCGCAATATTGGCACATGACACGGGCACATGTCTGTGGGTAAAGATACTGCATGATAGAAAGGCGTGCAAAGGATCTATCCCTGAAGTTAATGGTCATTGACATGTAACCAATTTTTTTGTATACCAGCTACACTCAACCTATACAAAGAAGTATATTATTAGGCGTTGACGCAATCATGAATGCGGGAAGTATAAAACCATAGTCGCCACTCGTGCACTTGTTTGAGTCCACAGGTATTCCGGAAACAGCATTCAACCCCGAATTCAAAGTCGATTTTGGGTTGTTACATGCAAATACAAACTAATTATACCATGAAAAAACCCACCAAGAGGACTACGATACTTATTCAGAGCCAATCTACATTCTGTTATTTACAAAAGCCGACGGTCAAAGTAAAATTATAAAAGGAGCAAGACCAGATATCAACGTTAAATCTCGGTAAGCCTAAAATCGCATCGAAAACGCCAAAATGCAGTCACAAAATTTATAATATTACTAAATCACCACAACGAATTGTAACGTAGGTATGCAGAAAAGAGTTGTATTAGCAATAACAAAGTATGTGCAAAAAGATTTGTCTTTGGCATGTCGCTTTTTTGAAATATCGCCAAAAATATAAAATTTTGGAAAAACGCCCCAAAATTTAAAACAAACACGAACCTTCCAAAATAAATATATATTAGCACTCGGCGGCCCAGTCACTACCTGTCGCTGTGATTTGGGGTAACTCGTTGCTTCCCTTCTCCAGATACCTGTACTTCAAGGTCGCTCATACCCCAGCCCTTAACCATTCGGAAAAAAAATCCCATTTTCCGCTACATAAGAGCGATTATGATTGCCCACTGTATTATTTAGACCTAGGGCCAGGATCAATATCGGCTAAATTGTAATCAATTTAAGATATCGGTAAATGGAGTAATATTTGTTTACATTTCGCGCTATTGGTGAAAAATTAGCGCTATTTTATTTGCAACGTACAGTATCCTCACACGTCACTGTATTTATGTTTTAATATTAACCATCGTTAATAACAAATTAACTCTAAGGAACAGACACGCGTATTATGTTGCATGTGAGATCAGTGCTTAAGGGATGGGGTCGGAGCGTTTAAACAGAATTTATTGTGGGACATTGGAGCACGTCAGACATATCGAATTGCATTCTGAATACGAAGAATGTCCTTCTGATATCAAATAACTTTGTTTTTTTGAAATTCGCAATGTAATACACATTTTATGGCAAACGATTAAAAATTGATATTTTTGATATTTAACAGTACTCGAAGTAAACATTAAAATACTTAAAGTGTATGTAGCTGGAAGGAAAAGCCAACGATCAATTGAAACATTTGTCCTTTCGTATTGAAGATATGGATTTTCCCCCAAAACGCCATAAAAATTGTTTAAAAATGTTATATATCAAAAATGTGAAAATATCAAATTTTAATAATTTGTCATAAAATGTGTATTATATCGTGAATTTCAAAGGAGATGATTTGTAAATTAACAAATAAAACTTGGAACCACATACTTTCTTAATTAGCCATGTTAACATGGATACTCTAATATGTAAGCAAAACAGTTTTCAATATTTAAAAAAGCAATACAATGTTTGACACAAAACTAATTTTCTCTTTTTTGAAAATTTGGGTGGCCCTAAAAAGAGCCTTTGGGTTTACTTGATGTAAGCTGTTTACTTCTTTTTGGGTGCCGCCTTCTTTGCTGGCTTCTTTGTTGCCTTCTTTGCTGCCTTCTTTGCTGGCTTCTTTGCTGCTTTCTTGGCTGGCTTCTTTGCTGCCTTCTTGGCTGGCTTCTTTGCCTTCTTTGCTGCCTTCTTGGGCTTCTTTGCCTTCTTTGCGGACTTCTTTGCTGCCTTCTTGGCCTTGGTAGCAGCCTTCTTTGCAGCAGCCTTCTGCTTCTTAGCCTCACGCTTCGCCTTTCTCTTTGCTGCAGCCTTGGCCTTGGCAGCCTTGCGGCGTTCTACGGCCTTAGCTTTCTTTGCAGAGTCGGTCGTCTTGCCAAGCTTGAATTTACCGCTTGCTCCCTTGCCAGAGGCCTGGACGAGGGCACCGCTAGCAACTCCTTTCTTAAGGGCGGCCCTAAGAGGAGCCTTCATCTTAGCCGGGTCGACCTTGTAGTTGGCGGCAATGTAGCTCCTGATCTTCTGAGCTGATGAACCACCTCTCTCTTTGAGAGCTACAATGGCTGCTTGTACCATGACAAGGTATGTTGGGTGAGCTGCTGGCTTCTTGGCAGCTGCCTTCTTTTGTTGAACCATGATGAAGTTATACGTGGCTTGCTACTCAAAATGAGAAACGTGCGTGTAAACAGGGATACAGACAATCTGTAAATGACTTAGCCTCGGTTAGTGAGTATATTTACTGACGTATTGCGGACGTGTTTGTAATCACTTGCTTTTATCGATCACAACAGCCCGCGTTCTTTATACATCACTGTTTTTATCAAAATCTCAAAGAAATTGTGCTAGTGACTCTGTTTAAATGGTTTTTATGACTCCGTGGCATACATAAATTAAAATTTTCTTGATGCTATTAGCTTGCTGACATCAAAAGCTTTCCAGCAATAATAGATTTTATGACATGTAGTATGATTGCAGCAAATTTAAGCAAATTTTATCACTTGTTTCTTCAAAGTGCAGATTTTCTCCCAAATTTTTTACAAATTTCACCAAAAGTATATTATTATGTTCAATATTATGTCAATGCATGTTCAAAAATAATATATAGGCAGTATATCTTTGTAAAAGGATAGTGCTGTTATGTTTGTTTTCTTGAGATATGAAGGTTTAAAGAGGTGACTACAAAAACGCGTATCACCAGAATTGCGCCATTTCTTATTGCCTTGTCAGGCGGACATCGTCTGATATTAGCGCGCTTTTGTTTTTTCCTTTTTGCAGGATAACAAACGATTCGATTTCTTCGTTGAAAATATATCATCGTGATATCATAAGCTAATGGTTAACATTTTTCCAAACTGAATAAAAAGTAGATTTTTATCATGGCAATGCATAATCGGCCGACATGTGATTTCACGATAGGTATAAAACAAACTTAGTTCGAGCACGCATGGTTATTTCAACGTCAATTACTAACAGACAGTGTCATAGCCATTATTGAATTAGAAAATCTGGAAAATTCATTCAGTTCAACATTATTTGTGGTTGTATCATTCTGATAGATTTGAAGAATACAGGAGAAATTATTATAAGGCATAAAATGATAGGTGTTAAATTAGGCAATCACAAGATTTTGAAATCAAAGGCGGAATTTAATTTTTCCTCTTCGCCCTCCGACTCAAAATCCGTCCAAATAAGCTTGAGATGATCGAAAGTGGACAAACCTACATTATAAAGTGTTAATCAGTGTATCACACATTCCGCCCAAAAATGCCTTTAAAACATATAATTTGACCGATACTTTTGTTAAAAATATAACGAAAATTGGGGAAGAAATTAAATCTTTAAGACATTATTTGTTTTAATCCTCAAATGCGTCCCTAATTTTGATGATTAACCTTAGAAATGGGTAAGTGTTCTGCATCTCGAGCAACACCCTCGACCCCCCCCCCCTCCCCGACAAAGATATCAATCACACACCCCAGCAGGCCCTATAATGGTAAACACGCCTATTTCTATTCTAGTTACGGAAGCTAGAAGAGGAATCACGAAGACAATCAATTTTAGACAATAGATTATTAAGATAAAACAATAGATTTTACCCATTTACATCAAAATACTACATGACAAGAGAACGCGAGAGAGGAGAGGCGGAGTCAGTGAGTGGGGGGAGATAGAGAGGGATTCAGGGAAATGGGGTAAAAAGACCGAGAGAGGAGGGACAAAGGAGGAGAGATAAGTACCGTGTACTATTTCAGGCTTTTCTTTGTCTTTGCATATTTTTATTTGCATATCTTTATTTTTAATACATCAACATCTTGATCATTTTAATACAAGGTTTCAAAACACTATACAAACATTGACAAGACGAATCAAGTCGTAATAAAAATCAGAGAAAAATATGAAGCCAAGAAGCAAGACCAAGTAATAACTGCCAGACTCCCCAGCAAACCCAACCGTTTTAAAAATGTTTTAAACAGATTATATTTGGGGGTTTTGGTTTTGATAAAAACACAGTTTGTAAGTAACATTAATTGTCGGGTTATATACTGGTAATGAAAACGTTTTAAAACGTTTTGTATGAAAACACACAACAACAATAATTTTAAAATGTTATTGTTAAATATTTTTGCAAACATTTTTTGCCAAATATTTTGTCAACACTTAGATAACATTATGTTAGACTATTTGCAGTAAGGTATCAAAAACAATGTTTTTGAATGTTATGAAAATGTTTTATACCCTTTATATACTCTTTATATAACCCGACATTTAAACGTTTTCTGGCAACCTTTTGTCAATGATGTCCAAAACTTTCTGTTTTGCTGGGTCTTCTTAGACAACTATTTTAATGAAACCCACACAAACAATACAAAAGCACAAACACACCGAAGCAAATAAACAAAAACACAGACAACTATAACAGCAACAAATCACAACTGGAAATTACATGCAGGTGAAGTATGAGAAGATACATGTAAACTAAACTAAAGGGCCTACATAATATAAGCAAAAACACATACTATAGAACTTGGGATGCACAAGAAACATACGTTTCGATAAATCGATGTTTATAGTTTTTGATCAATAGCCCCGCAATGTGGTAGGAAGTGAGCAAACAGGCCGTTTACATGTTTTACAATGGCCAGTATGAAATTTGAGTGGGAGTGATCAGTGAATTCAGAAGAGGTAAAAATGGAAAAATCAAGATGACTAATAAAAACACATAAAAGATTCACTCTTCTGAGACAGAAGTGAGATATGATGTTAAATGAAAACGTCTTTAGTGGTTTCCCAATTTACGGGGTTTTTTTCTGCAATTTTATATGCAATTTTAAATTAAATTTTAGCTAAATTTAAAAAGGCCTGAAAATTTGATTGTTGAAACCTACACTTGTTAATATAAAACTTCAGTTTGAAAAACTTTAAATTAAAAATCTCTATTTAATTCGTATATGTGTGCCTTTCCATAGACCCCCTTTTTGGAAGTCTAATATACCACCTTCTTTAAAATGTCATACCCGATGACCCCCTTTTTTCTATAATAGTACCATCAAAATGCCACAAAATAATGCGGAAACTTGCACATTTTCTTATTTCAGTAAATTTTTATTTTAAATTTGGGAGATTTAGAACAAGAAGCACAGAATTTTCCCCGATTTTTTCCACATTTTCTACCCGATAACGCCTTTTTGAAATTGTATACCCAATGACCCCTGTTTTAAAAATATTATACCCAATGACCCAACCCCTCCATTGTTTTTTAAAATAATGTTTTGTGCCGATAGGCCAATACTTTGCGACAAACTAACAGGTATGTTATATATTATTTGAAACAAGCCAAGAATATCATAATTCGAAAAATCAAAACGCCTAGGCCTTATTTAAAACAAACAAAGGAAGTTTACAAGCTCAAGATCTCTTTTTGGAATATATGGTGGCTCTTAAAAGAGCCTTTACATGTGTAAACTAGTAAGTCAGTTTACTTCTTCTTTGGCAGAAGAACAGCCTGGATGTTGGGCAGAACACCGCCTTGAGCGATGGTCACACCTCCGAGAAGCTTGTTCAACTCTTCGTCGTTACGGACAGCCAACTGCAAGTGACGTGGGTTGATTCTGGTCTTCTTGTTGTCACGGGCAGCATTGCCAGCCAACTCAAGGATCTCAGCGGTCAGGTATTCCATGACAGCTGCCAAGTGAGACTGGAGCACCAGCACCAACACGGTTGGCATAGTTGCCCTTTCTCAAGAAGCGGTGCACACGGCCAACGGGGAACTGAAGTCCTGCACGGGATGAGCGGCTCTTAGCCTTGCTCTTTGACTTTCCTCCTTTACCACGTCCAGACATGATGAATTGTATTTTGTTCAGTGTCGATACAAAATGAATAACATTAGAAAATTTACAAGTCCTTATATGTGTTTTAGTGGGATCCTACCGATGCTTCACAAGGGATTAGTTCTTTGTACATCGACCAATCAGCGAGTGACATTGATCAAAACGTAGATTTAGTATTGACTGGTGCATACTCGTAACATATTGACGTATTGATAGTGTAAAATTACTACTTTCATTTTTTTAAATACGTTTTGGCAATGTTTTTCTTGACACGTCTACGAAGAAGCAACGTAATCGGAAGCAGTACAAATGTAAATTACACTAAAATAACACCATGTTGATATAAATGAATAACCAACGAAATTAGAACATTTCTTTTATATATTTTTGTGTGCTCCTGCTGAAGTCTCACAAGGAATATTTTAATATTTCAACTCTGATTTCAACCTGTGCGCCATACCATCATGCCAAAGCACATCCAAAAGTATCCTTAAAAGTATCCTTATTTTGACCAATCACCGAGTGGCATTGATCAAAATATGTAGTGTAATTGACTGGTATCTGACAAAATAAATGAATAAATGTATCAATCGGAATTAGTAAGGTTTTTTTTGTTGATATTTTGGTCCATATTTCCGAAAATGATGGGATTGGTGCAAATTAAGTACATGAAGTACTAGCATTTACGACAAACGAATGTTTACGCTAAAGACATTTTCCAAAATTAGATTTTCATGCAGACTTTTTATGTGTAATTTAGAATTTAGAACTAATGTAGAAATCTTTTAGAGGTTTGCTTAACATACGAAAGAATTTAAGCTTTCTTTCACGCCGTCAAAGTCATGGTAGGAGTATTAAGGGTTAACATGATGTGGCTAATGTGTTTTTTGTTAATAGACCAGTTTGAAACCCTTCATTTTAAATAATTCATATTTCTGCTATCGCTACCCAAGATGAGTTATAGAAATTTTGCCACATTGCTACAATCTTGGAAATAAGTCTTGCAACGCTTTTGTGTCAAGAACTAAAAACTGACACCTCCTCTCCCCAGTGCAATGTTGGGAAATGCCAATGTCTTCAGCAGTTTTCCAAAGTGTTCCAACATTGATTGATGGAGAGAGGGGAAGGGTAAATCATTGTTGTAGATGTCATGTTTGTTCAAAACCAAAATACACGTCACTCTCATGATCATTGCAAATTCTACATGGAATTGCGACAACGTGTACCAAGTGTTGAAAGGACTTTTTTCCAAGATTGTAGATACTCCTCTTGTGAGGCATTATATCTGCCATTTCAAATTTCTATTTATTCTAACGTAAGTGTAATATTCCACCAGCGCCAATATTCAACGTTTGGTATCGACTTTTCAATCGACTCATCCATCTTTACAATAAGCGCCAACGTTGTAGACCAATCAGATATCTTACCTAGTTGTCCAATCAGATTGCTTGTTTAATTGGCCAATCATATTGCTGATTTGCTTTTAGCGCAATATTTTGACTTCTGTGCCTTTATTCACGAAGTGTATAAAAGGCAAACTAATTTAGAATTGAAATCATTTCGTGAAAACGATTCGAGAAAATGGCACGTACCAAGCAAACCGCACGCAAATCTACTGGAGGCAAGGCTCCACGCAAGCAGCTGGCCACCAAGGCAGCTCGCAAATCCGCCCCAGCTACCGGTGGCGTCAAGAAGCCTCACCGTTACAGGCCCGGTACCGTGGCTCTTCGTGAGATCCGTCGCTACCAGAAGAGCACCGAGCTCCTCATCCGCAAGCTCCCCTTCCAACGTCTAGTCCGTGAAATCGCCCAGGACTTCAAGACTGAGCTCCGCTTCCAGAGCTCTGCCGTCATGGCCCTTCAGGAGGCTAGCGAAGCTTACTTGGTCGGTCTTTTCGAGGACACCAACCTGTGCGCCATCCACGCCAAGCGTGTGACCATCATGCCAAAGGACATCCAACTTGCACGTCGCATCCGTGGCGAGCGCGCTTAAATCTTGTCTATCTGACATCAAACAACCGGCTCTTTTCAGAGCCACCAAATAGTCCAAAAAGAGAATATGACAATGTGCTTTGAATTGTATGAACATTTTATACTAATAAAAACCTAGATATCATTCTAATCAGGGTGGACAAAGGTTTTAAACCGTTAAACGTTTACCGTTTTTAAACTAGTAATAATCATCTATATAGATAGTTTTGTCAGTTTGTTAAATACTGTCTTTTAAAATAAAAGACAACCATATATTTTGCTTTAATGAAACTCTATTGTAAATAAAATTATTAAAAGAAGCTGTCTCATGAAAACCTGTTTGATAATTAATCTCCTCTTTAAAGTGGTATTGTACAACAACAATAAGTTGGTGATATTAAAATTTTAGTGGAAATCAACATTTCAAGAAATGTTATTACCTCCTGCTTGTTATAAAATTTTGGCGCACCGTTTTGACTACAAAATCGATGTGCATAATTATATTTTAATCAATATGTGATAAGTTAATCAAACCAGGGGACATTTAATGTATAACCCTTATCCAACGTATAACTTGTAGAATTGTGCTTTACTGTAATGTTTGTTTGTTATTCATTGGTTTGTTTATTCCACAATTAAAGTGTTCCAGATTCGTATACAACGATCCGTCGTATTTGCCAGCTTTTAGGTTAAAGATAGAGAGGGAGTTAAGGGGTGTGGTATGAACGTTTGGACAGTATTTATTGTGGGACATTAGAGCACATCAGACATATCGAATTGCATTCTGAATACGAAGAATGTCCTTCTGATTTCAAATAATTTTGATTTTTTTGAAATTCGCAATGTAATACACATTTTATGGCAAATAATTAAAAATTGATATTTTTGATATTTAACAGTACTTGAAGTAAACTTTATAAATCTGATGATTTATACTTTATTTATTTATTTTTTTATTTATTTACAACATGTTTACCCAGGGCAGCCCGATTCAGCCGAAGCTGGTCTAACACGGGGCCCTGCAAAATACATAAAAGGAATATAATTATAGAGAATTACAAAGAATATAATTATACAATTTACAACTCAAGCCATTATTAAAAGATACATTAAAAGAATATAAATCTCAAATACATTTGTACAGTTTGCAATAATTATTAAAACTCACATGCCATTATTAAATGAACATTGATCCATAAAAACATCATATAAAACACATAATAACTCAGTAACATATATATTTCAAGATGTTATTTACATTATACACTATTTAATTAAAACTGGTGAAAATATACATTTTTGTAATACCGTTTAAAAGTTTGCACATTTATTGAGTTTCTAATATCATTTTCAATGTTGTTCCATAATTTTACACCACTGTAACTGAACGATGATTTAAAACATTCTAAGTCATATCCATGAATTGAAGGTGGCAAAGCCAACTGACCAGCAGCAGCCTGTCGTGTGTTAACATTGTGAGTTGTACATACATGGTTAAACATTTTGCAAGATAATGTGGCGCCAGGCCATTAAGAGATTTATAAACCATTAGTGCTTTAAAATAATCATTACGAGTGTGAAGCCGTTCCCAACCAAGAATTCTAAACATGAAATCAGATGAAGTTAAGTTGTTCACGCTCAAAATCACTCTTGCACAGCGTTTATGAAGAACATTAAGTTTGGAACTGTCATCTTTAAAACGACCATACCATGAGATATTGCAATAGTCAAATATAGGCTGAACAAACGATTTAAAAATAACATTTAACGGATAAAAAGCCGACGATCAATTGAAAATTTTGACCTTTCGTATTGAAGATATGGATTTTTTTTTTTTTTTTTCCTAAAAAAATAGGTCTTCCATATCTTCAATATAAAAGGTCAAAATTTTCAATTGATCGTCGGCTTTTTCTTCCAGCTACATACACTTTAAGAATATATCATTAGATTTATAAAATTTATTTCGAGGACTGTTATATATCAAAAATTTGAAAAATATCAAATTTTAATATTTTGTCATAAAATTTGTATTATATCGTGTATTTCATAAAATGAAAATTATTTGATATCAGAAAAACATTCTTCGTATTCAGAATGCAATTCGATAGGTCTGATGTGCTCCCATGTCCCACAAAAAATGCTGTCGAAACGCTCAAAACGCTCATTCCAGTTCCCTTAAGCTGACCAAAAATTAGGTGCATTTTGTCATGTTTCTGTTGATATTATACGGAAAGTCAATATGACGCTTTGGTAATTAACATACACGGTATAGGCCTACCTAGATTTGTGGGGTGTAGGTGTGTGGGTGTGTGTGTGTGTGTCGGGGGGATATATGCGGTTTGCTTTCCAAGAATCGTTATTCTATATCATTGGTATTCAACTTGAAAGGAACCTTAATAAAATTCAGTTTGCTATCTTTACCAATGCTTTATGTATGTGCGTGTGCGTGAATTTTTCATTTAATGCCACCGCACTATTTTCTCAATTAGATACCGTTTTCTCAATTAGATATTGTTGTTTTTGAACGCACCGCTGGTTAGGTGTGTGCCACTGATACAAAAGTGTATGTTCCAATAAATAAATAAATAAATAAATACCGTATAATTACGGCAACGGAAACCAATAAGCCCAATCGGCATTGGAAGTTTGCAATGCATTGTAGGACAGTTTTTGCAGTTTTGGGACACTTTGTCCTTTGACCTTTCAAAAAATTCAGAAATATTGGGCTTTTGTACGTACAAAATATAATCTAAAATGTTTTACAATATTTAAAACAAAATAAAAAATATTAGTATTTTATAAATTAATTATTTGGTATTTTTAATGATCAAAATTATGACAATAATAGAAAATTAATAATAATTACGTCAATTTTCCCGATATGTCAGAGGTCAAAGTGTCCCAAAACTGCTCTAAGAAACCGGAAGTTAGAATGGCGATTGGGCTTATTTTACGCGCTAAAGTTGTAGTTTATCTTCTGTCACAAAAAGACCGTTACAAAGCAATACATGAACTTGAATCTATATCGTGTACAGAATTATACCATGCATGCTCTGAATATTGTTTTCATTGGTACAAATACAAGTATAATATGTACGTAGATTCTATATGCTTCACTTATAATTGCGGCACAAATCCCTTTCTACTTCCGTGTGTCATAACCAATAACTTTTGGCGCTATTATGTTATGATCTGGCGCAAAAAGACCGTTAAAAATCAATAGGAACTCTGAAATCTATACCGTGTACAAAATCGTATCATGTTTCTGTGTATTGGTTAAACAGGAGGTAAGTATATGTCTCAACATATACGTTCATGTTACTGTTATATCCCAGCAAACACAAAAGTGTTTTTAAAACGTTTTAAACTTGTTATATTTGTGGTTTTGTTTTGATAAAAACGTTTTATTAACATTAAATGTCGAGTTATATAAAGGTTATGGAAACGGTTTTTACGTGTTGTATGAAAACACACTTCAACAATATTTTTAAAATGTTTTCAAAATGTTATTGTAAAATATTTTTGCCAAATGTTTTGTCAACACATAAATAATATTATGTTAGAATATTTGCAGTAGGTTATCCACAAATGTTGAAAATGCTATGAAAACGTTTTATATGCTTTATATATCCGACATTTCGGCGTTTTCTGGCAACTTTTTCTAACCTTTTGCGAATGATGTCGAAAATGATTTGCGTTTGCTGGGATATGAAAGTTTTATGATAAAATAGGAAATAAAGACTAGAAGAACTTTTCAGAAAGCAAAGACTCTTTTCCTACTATTTAATTTATCATGTTAGTGGGTTTGTGGTAGAGGAGAGCTCTTTGGACTGCCAAAGTAACGCCCTGTGTCCAATATTTCAAATTATAAAATGATGAATATTATTAACTCCAAAATGCTGTGAAAGTTGTGCAACAATTAGTTTTAAAATGGTAAATTTCATTACAAGTCAATTTATTTTCGCCAAGCTGATTTTGACTTTACTTTATCATGTTTATAGGCCATACACAAATCAATTTGATTATTTCTGGAATCAATAGTATAACTATATTGAACTCAGTGTAGGATCCCTAATTTGCATACGAAATAATATAAATACAGTGCTTATTTTAGGACGGGTCATTCTGTGTTGAAGAAACTTAATCGACAACATGCCTGCCAAGACTAGCGGAAAGGGAGCAAAGAAGGCCGGTAAGGCCAAGGGCCGTCCAGCAACCGGCACCAGGCGTAGACGCCGCAAGGAAAGCTACGGCATCTACATCTACAAGGTGCTCAAACAGGTGCACCCAGACACGGGTATCTCCAGCAAGGCCATGAGCATCATGAACAGCTTTGTTAACGATATCTTCGAGCGCATCGCTGGCGAGTCTTCCCGTTTGGCTAACTACAACAAGAAGGCAACCATCAGCAGCCGCGAGATCCAGACTGCTGTCCGTCTTCTCTTGCCTGGTGAGCTGGCCAAGCACGCCGTGAGCGAAGGTACCAAGGCTGTCACCAAGTACACTACTTCCAAGTAAAAAGTGTGCCCACTATAAAACCCGAAGGCTCTTTTAAGAGCCACCATATCTTCAAAAAGAGATATTGACATGTTTCCGTAAAAATTTCACTTTGCATACCGGTAATTATAATTTTGATTTTCATAAACATGGTAAATGCGTGGGGAATAAACCTTTGAAATAGTAGATGTAAGTTCATGAAGTCAGTCGTATTTCTGTAATCCTAAATGGTCTGAAAGAACTATCGAGACATTTAGAGTTCATTATTATCCGCACATGATAACCATGATAACTATATATAAACATATTGCAAATGAAAAGATCCCGCCAAAACAATTTTTGTTTTATTGCCATAATTTGCTATCCGTAATCAATTCATGTTCTTGAATCAATAATGATATTGGTATAAAGATGGCAACATGGAATCGAATGGGGAAAAGTACTAACGCATAATTAACAATTGATCTGGCAAAATTTAAGAAAATACCATAAGCAAAACTTTCTTGATAGGTTTGATCATATTCTTAAAATGAACTAGGACCATTAATATAAAGATTGTCTTTTTTTATTCATTGACCTTGTGCATCTTACCGAAAATTTTACCTTATTTTTCTAAGGTGGTACTACACCCCCTGATACATTTTGTGACTAATTGCGCATTTTTCTCAAAAAATAACTACACACTGGTAACAAAAGTTATATATATATTATAGGGGCAACGAATCCAATTACTTCGCTGAAATTTCAGTGATTCAAGACAAGTGGTTCATATGTTAAGAAATGAGGAACACTTCTAGCGGTACCTCTTTTCTTATCACACATAACATACCGCTTTTCTTGAGTCACGGAACTTCCAGTTTGAATAACTGGATTCCTTGCCCCTATAATATACATAACCTTTGTAACCAGTGTGTTATTATTTTTTGAGAAAAATGAAAAAATAGTCACAAATTTATCAAGGGGTGTAGTACCACCTTAAGCAGTGAATAAATGACGATTTCAACCGGTCGAGAATACCGCTCCACCCTCCCCTTTCCCGCTATATTAGATCGATTTTGGTTACCCACTATACTATTGAGATCTAGGGCCGGGATCAATATTGCCTAAATTGTGATCAATTTAACATATCGGTAAATGGAGTAATAATAGATTGGTTTACATAAATAGAACATTTCGCGCTATTGGTTAAGAATTAGCGCCATTTTATTATTTACCGTTGGAGCGTGGCATTAAGTTTGCACATTTGACCATCGTTAATGGAAAATTAACATAAACAAGTATGGGACGAATGTGAGATCAGTGCTTATAACGTAGATACATTGTAAACAATAAGAATAAATAAATAAATAAATAAATAAATAAATAAATAAATAAATAAATAAATAAATAAATAAATAAATAAATAAATAAATAAATAAATAAATAAATAAAAACTTACACTTTCTTACATAGCCATATTAACATTATCTATTATGTAGGCAAAGCACAAAAAAGCAATACAATGTTTGACACAAAACTCATTATCTCTTTTTGGAAAAATTGGGTGGCCCTTAAAAGAGCCTTTGGGTTTGACGGATGGCTGTTTACTTCTTCTTGGGTGCCGCCTTCTTTGCTGCCTTCTTTGCTGGCTTCTTTGCCTTCTTTGCTGCCTTCTTTGCTGGCTTCTTTGCTGCTTTCTTTGCTGGTTTCTTTGCTGCCTTCTTGGCTGGCTTCTTTGCCTTCTTTGCTGCCTTCTTGGGCTTCTTTGCCTTCTTTGCGGACTTCTTTGCTGCCTTCTTGGCCTTGGCAGCAGCCTTCTTTGCAGCGGCCTTCTGCTTCTTAGCCTCACGCTTTGCCTTTCTCTTTGCTGCAGCCTTTGCCTTGGCAGCCTTGCGGCGTTCTGCGGCCTTAGCTTTCTTTGCAGAGTCGGTCGTCTTGCCAAGCTTGAATTTACCGCTTGCTCCCTTGCCAGAGGCCTGCACGAGGGCGCCGCTAGCAACTCCTTTCTTAAGGGCGGCCCTGAGAGGAGCCTTCATCTTAGCTGGGTCGACCTTGTAGTTGGCGGCAATGTAGCTCTTGATCTTCTGAGCTGATGAACCACCTCTCTCTTTGAGAGCTACAATGGCTGCTTGTACCATGACAAGGTATGTTGGGTGAGCTGCTGGCTTCTTGGCAGCTGCCTTCTTTTGTTGAACCATGATGAAGTTGTACGTGGCTTGCTACTCAAAATGAGAAACGTGCGTGTAAATAGGGATACAGATAATCTGTAAATGATTTCAGCTTCGAGTAGTGAGCATACTTATTGACGTATTGCGGACGTGCTTGTAATCACCTGCTTTTATCGATCACAACAGCCCGCGTTCTTTATACATCGATGTTTTTATCAAAAACCCGAAGAAATTGTGCTAGTGCCTCTGTTTAGAATGGATTTTATGACTTCTTGGCATGCATAAAATAAAATTATCTTGATGCTACTAGCTTGCTGACATCAAAAGCTTTCCAACAGTAATAGATTTTATGACTTTGAGTATGATTGCAGGAAATTTAAGCAAATTTTATCAGAAGTTTGTAAAAATGGCAGGTTTTCTCCCCAAATTTTTCCCAATTTTACGGACAGAATATTATTTTTTTCAATATTATGCCAATGTATATTCGAAAGCAACATATAGCCAGTATATCTTTGTAAAATTATAACGATGTTGTTTTTCTGTATTGAGTTGTGACGGTTTAAAAAGGTCACTACAAAAACGCTTATAACCAGAATTTCGCACATTTCTTATAGCGTCGTCAGTCGCAGGCCGTTCAATACACGATGTATACACATGAGCGCGTTTTGCATTGTTTTACTTTTTGCAGGATAATAAGTTATATAACTATTTTAATTGAATATAGAACAGCGTAATATTATAGCAAACGACGTTTACATTGTACAAAACTGAAAAGGAGTTTTTTTATCATGGAAATACAAATTTGCTAACAAGTAATTTCGTTGCATTCACTGTCAATAGAATATATGTACAAATTTTACAAACTGCAAAAAATAAATACCGTTTTATTAATTTTGAAACTGATTTCATGTCACAAAATGTCACAGAATGTCAACTTTATTAAAGTGAGAAAAAAACATGTAAATCGACAAATCTTCATATTTTCAAGATTCTTTATATCAATCTTTCAAGAAAACTCTGAAAAGCTTTGACTTTAGTCTCAGCGGATCAGATTGTGTCAAATAATATTACTTCAGTTAAAAAGATGCGGTGGTTCTTGAGATATGTATTTAGAAAGCCTGAATAGAACAGGAATGGGGGCCGTTTCGGACTCCTTTACAAAATGCATACAGGGATGTGCCACTCCTTAGACGTGGGTCCCTATTTTTTGCTGGAAAGTCCGTGTTTGACATAAACCCCTTTTCCACGAGCATGACGATTGCCCTCGATCTTTTCAGGGAGAATGGTCTATATTTTAAAAGAAATCCCTACACATGGGTCTATATTCATATAAACACACGTATAAACTGCCAGCTTTAATATATGGAGGACTCAAGACGATGGCTATGGCTCAATATGGGAACTCGGTTCCGGGCTCGGTTCCTGTGCTTTCTGATTTCGCCACTGAAAACGACTTATCTTAACTTTGATTTATCATTCGTAACTTTATATAGCAGTGAGACACTGTTAAATTCTCAAGGTTTGAACTTTTATGTTTGCGTCTGATCTACCTACGTTGTCAAGCTTTTCTTATGATAGATTGGGGAATTGATTACCAATATACTATGGGGAAGTGTCCCTTAAATGCATCGATTTATTAGGCTTCAAACGCGACGCGTTACTCCACGGCGTCTACGTTGCCAAATTTCATTTTAGATGGTCCATAAAGATATTTGACGAGGAAATCAATGATTGGAAATTGACCAAATCCATTAAATATTTACTCACAAATCTGAGCTGTCCTTTCCAGTTAACGAGAATGTGTCATTGGCAGTAAAATTTCGCGGGAAAAGCAGTGGACCTGGACCAGATCATCTGTGATCAAGCCATCAGCCAAAATGGTGAAAACTCGGATTCGTAAGTAATTATTTAATGGATTTAGCTAACAAAAAGTTAACAGTTTATCTCAACAATCCTGGGGATGTTCTGCTGATCTTAAATCCGAATTTTCAATTTTGTATCCACGCAAAAATCGGCAAGCGTTCAAATTCGGCAGAACCCGGCTCTGAGATCAAAAGTGTTCCCAACGTAGGATAATTCTCGGTATGTGCAGTTTAACGGTTTAACATGAAAACTTTCTTAATTTCTTAAAATTGTCTTTCTTAATTTCTTTATATATTTGGGCCATCATGGGTTAGTTGGATAAATAAATAGGCTACAGTTTTTCCTGAACAGTCAATTCTTTGTCCGAGTGGGAGCTACAGGAGCTTACAGGATTAGCCAAACTAAGGGACCGCTCATTATTAATGTGGGAGGGGCCGGGAAAAATGTAGGGGGGTTATGTGATTTTCACTTTGACAAACAGGGGGGGTTATGTGATTTTATTTTTCCTGATAGGGGGGTCATGTGAAATTTAATAGTTATTCACTATTTTATTAATACCAAGAATCCTGGAAGAATCCTTGGGCCGAAAAAGTGCGCGCTTCGCGAGCATTTGTAGTTATAAACATAGTCAACAGCCAAAATGTGCTGGATTCACTATACCAAGTTCAAGAAATATTTTCTTTTTCCTACCGCATCCCCCCAATGTCAAAAAAGAAATCTATGCCACATGCTACATACACCTCTCACTCCTCACCTCCAAGCACACAAATTTTTCTCATCAAAAGTAGATCTATTGGCATAGGGGTAGATCCCTGGGGATGGGTGGGGGGGGGGGAAATTCCCTCCTATTTGGCCAGGGGGATGGTCCATGCAATCACATGTAAGCCTATATGGGTTTCTGACCAAATTAACCAAAATTTATTCCACTTTTGCATCATATTTCATCAATTCAGCTTCAAAATGGCAAAAATTTCCTCGCGCTTCGCGCGCATTTGTACAGTACACTTATTTTGTCGCCAAAAAGAGCTGGATTCCCTATGACTTCAAGAAATTGTTTCCCATCCCATCACCCCCAATGTCAAAATCCCAATATCTGTGACTGAATTAATTAATATTTAAGTTTGCTTGAAAGGGGGGTATGTGATTTTGTTTGATTCAATAGGGGGGGTTACGTGAAATTGATTCATCGCAATAGGGGGGTTAGGTATTTTTCACCCATAAATCTCAACATTTTCCCGCCCCCTCTCCCGCATTAATAATGAGCGGTCCCTAATGCATGTATATTAATGTTCCTTCTTGTTTTACATAATAATCCTATAATCCAAGTATTGTTTTAGCCTGTTCAGCAATCTTCATTCTGGCAAACTGAAAGAAATGTACAAATTATAGATCATTATAATTTTTGGTCAAATTAATGTGCTCCAGTTGAGGGTCGAAGGTCTTTATATATTATAATGTTTGTCGGATGCGATCATATAAATGCAACCAGGTTCAGTTTCTTTGCTCCAACCAAAATATCAGAACTTGAATCAATTAAACGTGTTAAAATCCCCGGAGGATTTTCCGCATGGAGCGACCTTTTAAACAACAACAACAATGACAACATAAAAATTCCTTTAAAAAAGGAATGGGCGCCCAATGTGAGCTGGACGTGATATGGGGAATTCCCGTCATGGTGTTTAGATTTGGTATTATGATTTTTTCTAGGGACGAGTAGAAGATGATCAAATGCAAGAGAAATACTTCATGGAATGAAGCTTTCGTGTCAATTTGCGATTATGTGGGATGGGAGGTCTGTTTTGGGGCCTATTGTCATGATTGTAGTGAGGATATTGCTTTGGATATTGTTGAATTTCGTTATGCATGGCCTAGGGAATATGATGGATAGTATAGAAGACACAAGAAAGTAAGCTCCCCTCTAGTCATATATACACTCATTCTTGTCACACGACGCATTTCGACAAAAAAATTAAAGTCATGTAGGCCTAAACGTAATTTAGTTTTTCAGAAAATTTGGGGTCGGCGCATTCATGCCAGTTTATTCCGAGGTGTAATCTGTGTCTTCTGTAGCCCACCAACCCTGTGGCTAAGAAAGGCTGTACCCTCCTTTCATATCAAACAATTCCAAGAAAAATCATAAGATTTGACCCAAGATAACCTTTGACTTGACCCCTGCAAAATGTTCCAAAATGTTCCACTGGTCATTAATTTTGTTATCAGCAAGTTTGAGCCATGTACCCCTTACAGGTGTCCAGGAAATGCATTTCTAAAATTTGACATCTGCATGACCTTTGACCTGACCCTTGCAAAATGTGCCGTCATGAGATTTGTTGTCACCGAGTTTGAGCCCCATACCCCTAACAGATGTCCAGATCATGCAATTGTAAGATTTACCCACTTAATGACCTTTGACCCCAATTCTGTATACAAGTTATAGGCGCATGGTATAGCCGATGCATATATGCAAATGATATAAGTGTACTATGTATTTTGAAGGTATTTGGATAAATACCGGAAATTCCCCCTTAATGACCTTTGGCCCCAATTCTGTTTAGACCCTATCGGCATGCACTGGATATAGCCAATGCATATGTGCAAGTTACGTAATTGTAGGGTGTAACGTGTAGGAGGAGGAGCATTTTAAATTTTGTTGCCAGAAGAAGAAAGAAAGAAAGAAGAATCGGATAGAAAAACAGTACCTAGCTCGGGGGTTGGAACCCCCCCCAGCTAGGTAAATAAAATCCAAGCATATTGTGGTTTTATTTCTGAGCAAGGGCATAATTTTAGCAAAACAATTGCGGAGTAAATCTAGCAAGAGTGAAATTAGAAGCTTTTCACAAAGTCATGCCTATATTGTGCACCCTCCGTAGAGGGCACGTATTTTGAGTACTTACTTTGCCCGTTTCCGTTGTTGGAAAGGCATCCTCCACGAAGAGTATGTATTTTGGAACAAGAAAATCGGATACCTAAAAACAAGAAGATGATTAGGCGTATATTAAAAAATATTAATTATCATAACATCATTGTTCATACATTTATAACTAATAAATCAAGAGACTCAAAGAATGCGCACATTTCCCAGTTTTTACTCCCCATATCAGAAAAATATAACACTAATTTTTGTTTGTTTGTTTGTTTGTTTTGTTTATTTCTTCTTTATACTGGGTCCATATTCAAGGGAAAATTTAAGTATTCCCCTGTTCTTTCATATGGTCCAGTTATTAAAACATTATTATCAAGTTCTGCCAAATGAAATCATTTATTGAGTCCTGGAAATAAAAGTAAAAGTTCATTATTTTACTAATTTCTTGAAAAAAGAGCCAAAAACATGCATTTTCGGCATGTTTTCTGAAAATCGAGTAACAAAAATAACATCTAAGCATTCAAAATCTTAAGTATGCCAAAAGTTTGCTCTAATTTTCACTTTATTTGTGTGTTACTTTAATAAATGGCTGGTTATAAGAATGAAACATGTCTTTTCTAAAAGTTAGAATGCATAAACTGAAAATAGTACAAATCTTTGGGCTTGATTGTCACAGCATAATAGTAAAACACCCTTAAAACGCATGTTTTTGGCCTTCATTTCCAAAAATTGGCTAAATATTAAAATTTGACTTTTATCGCTGGTTAGGACTAACTAAAGGATTAGGATTTAGCTATGTTTCATGTGGCAAAACGGGATAATATTATTTTTTTATTCAGGTCGGGAGGCGTGGTTTCAGTATTATATCATTGACCCCGATTGGTCACGGTCAAGGTCACATGTAACTTCTGACCAATCAGGGCTTTATGCAAATGGTCCTAAACTGGACGCATTCTGGCTCACTCGTTGTCGTTTTGTATCTTTCTGTGTCGTTTTGTATCTTTCTGCGACCCCAGCCCTTCGCTCTGTCACAATATTTTCAACGGGCTATTTCATAATCGAGCCAGGCTTTCCCTTTTAAAGGGAATTTTTATTAGTCTATCTTTTTTCCTAACTCTGACTCACCTTTCCTCTGCAAAATTCCTTCAACTCATCTGAGGTAACTTTGGCAGAAAGCTGAAGTCTTTGAAAAAGACAAAAAAATACAAAGAAGAAACAAATTAAAAACAAACAAAAATAAAAACAAACAAAAATAACAAGTAGGCCTATTTCATGAACATTTATTTTAAAGATGATAAAGGCTTGGGTATAAGCTGCTGGAAAAATAGAATCCTACATGAACGGCAAGGAAAAATTGTATGATGTATACTAAATATGATGAAGCCATATTGTGAGCAACTTGTACCAGCACATCACTTTTTAAAGGGATTTTTATTAACATCTTTTTTACCTGATACAGGCACACACTTCCTCAGAAGTCCGTTCATCTGGAACTCCTACAACCTAATTAAACAAAATTCGACAAAAATAGTTCAAACTGAGTAGGTAAAATTTTGGGCAAAACATCATGCATGTTGGAGGAAATGGGGGGGGGGGCTGAGTTCATAGTCAACAACACATGTGCAATTTTGAATTATTTTGATCCGGTATTATTGGTGGGGTTTATACATAGGCCTATACCATTTTAAAGACAATCTCTAGGCCTACATGTAGTTTTTGAAATCCAAAAAGGGCGTTATTAGTATCAAATGTGCTCGCGGCTAGCGCGCAAAAATGTTGTATTTTACACTTTTCTGGTCCATTTTGTCAGAAGGGCAATTTTCTCTTTCATTTTTTGTCATGGAGTACTCTGCTCCCCCGGCTGCTTACGCTATATACTGCGCAGGGATGCAAATTGTGTGGGAGCGGGGAGCAACGCTCCTAGGAAATGAGAGTCAAAATTGAGGAAATAATGCCATGGGAAGAAAGAAGAAAATGAGGAAAAGGAGGGAGAGAGAAGAAAAGAAAAGGGGAGAGGAGAGTAAGGGGGGAGGGGAGAGCATGCGCGTATTTTGGGGGGGGGGGGGGCTTGGGGGCGCCCGCCCCCCGGGGTCAAAGCAGGGGCGGCAAAATCGAAGGGACAGCGGGAAGAAGAAGGGGCGGCAAAATGAGGGGCGGCGGAAGAAGAAGGGGCGGCAAAAAGAATTAGTGAAGAAAAAAGGGCGGAAAATGTGAAAAACGTGTACTATACATCAAAATGTGTTGCTTTTGGGGCGGTACACTGAAAACATAATGTCGTAAGTTCTACTAAGTAAAAGTTAGTAAAAACGATGTCTCGTTCTACTAATCAATGATTTGTACGGCATGACAAGCGATGCTATATATTGGTTAGGCATGCTTAACTAACGTGCCTTACCAACGAAATGATTAGTACGGCATGGGTTTTACGAATTTCAAACCTGCCGTACTAACCTATAGGATCGTAAAACGATGTCTCATCCTACTAATATTGGTTAGTTGGACAGGCTCAACTAACTAATATTGGTTAGTTGGACAGGCTCAACAAAGATTAGAACTCGTTTGACTGGCGGAACGAATCAGTTGTACAAATGTGATGTACGATGGTTGTGAAGGTGGAAAAGTATGCATACAGGTAATATTTCAAGTTATTTCTCTCAAAATGAGCACTAGATATTGTATTGATGGTGTAAGCTTCTTTTCTGTATGATCAGAAATGCTGTGCACATGTACATTGTGGTCGTAGAGACTAAAAGTCATAACTGCGTCACATCACATGTAAGCTTATACATGTAGCTTTAAGCTTACATGCGATGTGACACAGCATCGTGACTTTTAGTCTTTACGACCACAATGTACATGTGGCACAGCATTTCTGATCATACAGAAAAGAAGCTTACACCATCAATACAATATCTAGTGCTCATTTTGAAAGAAATACCTTGAAATATTACCTGTTAGCATAGTTTTTCACCTTCAAGTTTGTCGCTGCACAACCGCTACTCGGTCAGTCGTCTGCAAGCGTGGTCGAGTGCAGAACACATGATCGAAACAGCGGGAATGTTTAAAACATCGTAAAACCACCAGAGCTTTGTAAAACCAAATGGTACAACGAGTTCGTAAATGCTGCGATGACAGGGTTTACGAATTATCGATGCAGTACTAATTGTTGCATTGAAGTACTAGAGACAAGAACTTCCATGATTAAGCATTGCACAGATATAAAGCAATTCACCATCGAAGTGGTTACGTAATTCCCTTGGTTACCGGATCACGCTATTTTGGTATGCCTTCGAGTGCCATATACTTTGCGTGGTGATTGTTTCGATCGTGGTTCACTACTCAAGTGCGTGATCTCGTTGACATAGTAACATTACGTAACTTCGATACTGAATAACGTCGCACTCTACCGTCGGTACATACAATATACAAAGCGCAGTTCATCAGTATACAACTTCTTACCCGGGGGGGCATTCCCATATATTAACATACGTTATGTGCCCATGAAAAGATCCCGTTATTTTTGGCAAATCCTACACCCAATGACCTCATTTTTTTCAGTAACCTACACTGAATGGCCCTTTTTTTGAACAATTAGTCCGCCTCAAAAATGAAATTTCGGTGCGCTTTGCGCGCATTTTGAAAATAAAATAAATGAGTTTTGTCTATTTTGTACGGTCAAATTGGGTAAAAAGCTATTTGTGATTGTCAATGATATGAAATTTTGAGCGCTCCCATACAAAATCAGCCCATTTTTGATATTGCCAACACCGAATGACCCCTTTTTTCTGAAAATGTCTACACTGATAAACCCCTAGTTTCGTACGCAGGTACGTCACTTTCATATTCGAGTGCCCCCCGGTTCTTACCATGACATTATTGACTGCGGGATGTTCGTCTAAGACTTTCTCCAAGTTACCAGGCGCTATGTTGATCCCTTCTTTGATGATGCGTTCCTGCATAAAAAAAAGACTCAATGATATCGAATTCTTAATCTCCATTTGCTCATAACACACCGCGTCTTGATCTTAACCTCTGAACACATATAATAAAAATCCCTTTAAAAAGGGATGTACCGGCAAAAGGATGAATTACAATGAGTAACATTAGATTTCGTTTTTAAAATATAAATATTCAGTAAAAATAAACTTTTAAGTGTAAAGATTATGGTTGTATTTTGAGCCAAATTCCATTTGTTGCTATTCTCTCAAAATCAGTCTTTATGTTGTTACATAAATTTGAAATAAGATGAAATAAATTCCAAACATTTAATAACATTTAGCACCAACTGTGATCATTTGGTACCAAATGTGATCATTTGATGTGATCCCTTCTACATCCTTAAGACTTTCGGAAGCTAATTCATTAGCGATTTTCCCCAATAGTTTATGTATTCTTCTCTCACTTACGTCAAAACTGTCTATATAGTATAATTGTGATTGCACAAATGAAACTTGTCAAAGCAAACAATATTCGCATCTTTTAGTATAGATTAATTCATAACAATCTAGTTTTGAAAATTTAAACACACAGAATATTAAACACTATATCAAGAATAATTATTTTTGGAATATATATATAAACAACAAATATATTATAGGCCTACACATACTGAAACCCAAAGCTATTGTATTAATTTTGTTAGCATGGTTAAAGACTAGTGATACCGTAAACGTTCGCCTAATGGCGCTATAGAGTTCATGGAAATGAGAGAGCGCCATCCCTGTAAAAGCCGATTATTATCACTGATCATTAAGGGTACGTGTAGTTAAAGGGTGAAACCTATCGACACATACAATTATGAACAAGATCGAACAAACTTGTTCATGATAATGCGGTAATCATTCACCTGATACGTTGTGGCCCAGTGAGCAGAGCATTAGACTATAGTGCGAGGATAAAGAGAACGTGTGGAGAAGATTGATGGTTCAAATCTCATGCAGTAATTTCTGACAGATTATGATGTCTGTCAATGTTTTTTTTCTGATTTGAGGAAATTTTATTCTCTATTTTCTCGATTTTATCTTTAACATTGTTTATATAATTTTATTATTTTATCTTGTATCTGTCTTTTTCATGATTCTTTGTTTTTATCGTTTCATTTTAGAGTCACTCAATCCATTCAATCAAATGTTGTAATGAACCTATTTGATTGTATAGGCATTTGTTATGTGTGTGAGACGAACTGTCGCGTGCGACAAGTCTTTCAATTCGCGCAAGTGTCCTTGCCTATGCATCAGTGGTCATAAGAGGTATATCATTTTATTCGAAAAGGGGGGGGGGGCCCAAATATACGGGGGTCATAAAGTCTTGGAAAGAATAATAGGAGGGGGTCATAAAATGTTTTATGACCAAAATGTAGGGAGTTACACGATGACCACAGAAAGTGTGTTATTTTATTCAAAAAGACTGATTTCAATACAATTTTGGGGTTTGGGATCATAAAATTTTTGTTGCCGAAATAGGGGGTGCGCAATTTTATTGACGCAAACTTTTTGTAAATTTGGGAAAAAAAAAAAAAAAAAAATGATAGCCCTCTAAGAGGATTCAAAAGATAACCTCTGCCCCAATAATCCCTAGCTATATTTGTTTGAAACTGTTCCACGGAGGATGTATCATAATAGGCTCAGTCTTCAAATGATATAAATAAAATTTGAATGAGTGAACGAACAAAATCATACAACGACCAACTGAATAGAGGCTGTGCATATGACGTATCATCCCGTAAATATGGCGGGCTACTCAAATGCATTCAACAAAAGCATGATTGCATCTACCGCGACAGTTCGTCTCACACACATAACAAAATGCACTACGATCAAATAGGTTGATGACAACATTTGATTGAATGGACTGCACTGCGCCATGATTGCGGAGAATAAACCGGTTCAAATCCTTTGTTTGGAGCCAATCGATAAACGCAAGGCCTCTATAGCTATCATTAAATACTGGCTAGGATTCCACAACACAATGAGAACATGTTATAAGGCGCTCTGGAAGGCACACAATACCCCAATGGCTTTCCATATTATGTGCACTCAACTACTATTCAGTATCGAAGCCCGGTATCGAAGTTACGTAATGTTACTATGTCAACGGGATCACGCGCTTAAGTAATGAACCTCAATCGAAACAATCAGTACACAAAAAAGGCATACCAAAATAGCGTGATCGTAATGATCGCCATACAAACAGTGCTTGGTTCCGATACCATCACGGAGTCACGTAACTACTTCGTGGTCTGACAGTTATATTAGGGATGACCAATGAACCATCAACATGATTAGAACGCTCCCATAGACATGCAGGGAGCTCAACTGTGCACTGCTTGCACAGACATTTCTAAATTGATCTCATTCTTTTATTTTTCAATATTTTTCTGTACAAATTGGGGAAGTGAATACCAATTATATTTTGTAACTATCTTGCAAATTACAGCAACACAACTTATTTCATTTTCCTGTAAGTGCGAGTCAAAATTGTTCCATCGCCACAGTGCGTTTAATTGCCAGTGGCTAAGTTCAGCACTGCTCAAGAATGGCACAAAATATTCATGTCAATAATTTCAGGTGAAAACGTGGCCTACTGAGCTGTAATTTGGCAGAGTTGCCAGTAATACCTCTATCATACCCTCTGTAAAAGGAAAAAAAATGAACAAGTAGATCTCGAGTTACAAATTAAATCACCAGCTTCCCTTTGGAATTTCCATACTCCTTTCGAATCATGCTAAGAAGACACCTTTCTGAACATAAATGTGAAGTTTCGTGCTCATTTGATGTATTTTTCACCTGATTTCAACCCTAAACGTTTTCTTATATTTAGGCCTATACCATCTACAACTTGCTGCTGGCTATACCTTGTTTAGAACTTTCAAAAGAAGTACCTGAATGTGCAACCATAACTGTTTCAAAATAGCCCGCGAAAGTCATGCAGGTGACTCCGAGGTCATGCATTGAAGTGGTTTGAATGAAGAATACTACGGGAACCAGCACCTTTTGTTAGAAGTCACACATGAGCATGACGAGTGAAGTGGATAACCTCTATTGTTGTGAATGAGTCAATGACCTTCAATGACACTTAAGATTTTGTTTGCATACACCTACTAATTGGTCATATTAAACCCAATAACATTGACATTTTTGGTTGTGAAAAAAAAAGTTCACCTGGACTTAGTGCAATTTTGATTTTGTGCCATATCGGCCATCTTGGATGATTTTTGGCAAATGTTCTCTAAATGCATGATTTCAATGCCTCGGTTTGAAAAAATAATTTATGCCATTGACTAGTAAAGTGCCATTTCATAAGAAACCCTTTGATACTTTCACAATATGCTTGTTTCATGTTTGCATATATGTTAAAATAAAGAAATATATAAAGGTAAATATATACTTATGCCAATTTTGCTCCCAATTGCTATTTTTGGACCTTGTCATTTTATTTTGTTCCAATGACCGGTCAGAACGGGAAACTTTGAAAATTCATAATTCGAAAAGTTTTTGACCGATTTTGACCATTTAACCACCAAAATACTTCTGTTGATAAGTTCTATCCAGAAAACAATCTTTTGTAGCAATAGGGGCAACATGAAATTTTGATGGTTATCCCTAGTTATATGATCAATGGTCTGATCTACTTGGGTTCCTTTTAAGAAAAGAGAAAAATAGCTGATCATTTATAATGCATAAATGAATAAAGTAATGTAGTTACACAATTTAAAGCATTGAGACCGTTCTATTTTTCAAATATCATTTAACTGTTAAATGTAGTGGAATATATCACGCATTGATAGGTAGCAGGTGGAGCAAATTTTGTCAGCGGTTTTTGTTGCCGTTTGTTCGCAGTGCCTATTTATCTTTAAAAAATAAGAAAATTAAAATCAAATTTTTAAAAAATTCACAATATTCGTTCGTAAAATGGGGACAAAATCCAAAAACATTTCTTGACCCTTCTTCACATAAAAGTGGGGGCAGAAATCAAGATTCGAACCAGTACCATTCACCATTCAAGGCGCACCCTCTATCGACTGAGCTAACGGGTCAGACAATAGAAGGGTGTAATTTTGAACTGAAGAATATTAAAAAAATATGAAGAAATTACAATGTTATAAAAAGATTTACCAATATGAGTATAACGTATGAATCGATTTACAAATTAAGTCCAATAGCACTTTGAGAAAGAATACCTGAAGAAACCCCAAAACATTTGCTGCTCTAGCAACTAACCTAGTGACCTAAAGTATTGGGTCATGTCACGATATTTTTTTCTGAGGCATTATGTCCAGGTTGCTCAATTCAACATACACGTATCCTTAATGCTGTTGAGATTTTACAAGGATGGCGCTCTCACATTTCTAAGAATCCAAAAGCGCCATTAGGCGAACGTTTACGGTATACGTATATGAACATAATTCGTTACATTTGCATTAAGGTTATTAATTATTTGAAACTGTTGTGATTTGGTAGTTCACAGCATCTTACGAATGGTAGTGAGCTTTGGCAAAAACTGCATTGCTTAATTCATAGCGAGCGTGTAGAAGAATTAAAATATCACAGATATACTTTTATAGGTGCTGCGGTTCTTGAGTTACGTTGTAAAGAGGGCTGAAACAACAACACTTTTTAAAACGTACATAACTCATTAACAACAATAAATTAAGCAAGTTTGCAAAGTATACGATTTGTAGAACTAACTTTTGCAAAACATCAATGTGTTAAATTTCAATAATATATTGATCTAGATAATGAAAATCGATTTTAGGTTGCTTTTCGACCAACAATGCCTCGTCTACCCTTAAAGCTCCATTTTTCTGATTTATATCATCATTATTATAGACCAAAATATATGAAGTTAATCAACTTATCCAAAAGAAGGTAATTGTTTATCATGTGTGCAAATAGGTTTTGATAGCAGACTTATGATTAAGGGCATATTAAACATTACACCCTCTTCAATCATAACATCTAATTATTTTCCTGTGAAACTCCTATTAAAATGTAGAACCAATTGTCCTGCCAATTATTCTCTCCCATCAATTATCAATTAATTTTCATGTGTAAGTTTTCTGGAATAGATGTGTAATGACATCAAAACAGTTTCATCAACTATTACTTATAGCAAGATCGCTGCTAGATAACCTTGACCCTGCTTGAAAAGCACTATGACCACAGACTGACACACAGATATTGGAACTTGTACTGAGTATTTATATTGTCCCCTGTGCTTTATACTCTAATAAGGTCAACGTGCATGGTAAGAGGACCAGCGAATTTGCCAAATTTTCAATTTTGGAAGAAAGTTCCTAAAATATATACTGATTTTACCTTAGTAATGCAAATCAACACAAAACTTCTGTTGTCTTCACACACCAATTTGGGTATTTCTATTTGCCTTGACAACTTGATCATTTTTTGACAATATTTTCTGTTTTGTTCATACACTATCTAATAGAAAGTTAGAAACAACAACAAACTTGAGCCAATTAATAAGTACCGGCCAGCTGTGGCTGGCCGCCGGTACAAAAATGGCCGATAAATGTCACTAACTTGAATCCTTATAGCCAAAAAGATAGCTTATTTAGAAATATCTTCCTAACATAGGCCTACTGAACCACACCTTCGCTATTTGGTATTTCACAATATGATAGTAATTGGAAAGGAACGCAAAAATATTCGTCATATATCGAAACACAACTTTTGACAAAATGACAAAGTAAACATCAATCTCTTACACAAGACACGAGCGATTGCGCAGTGAGTATAAGCCCGGGAGCCACTTGTATTTCAAGTTATATATATATATATCATCCGTGTGCAAGGACTTTCACAAAATACTAAAAGTATAGACACAAAGCATGTATATAATACCATTAGCGTCAATCCGGCCCGTCAATCCGGCTTGAAATGTGGGGTACACCCGGCCAAAATGGTTAAAAAGTGGCTGGAAAGAACATTGACACCATGATTGCTATGCGGTTGTTTTCCTACCCTAAGCAATTATTCAAACAATAATTTCATAGTGTTGCGAGTCGTGATGAACACATCCAACAAACCAACGAAAAACACGTCGTTTTGAGGAGACCTTTTGAGTACAATGTCACCCAGAATTTTACCTTTAGCTACCCTTTTCGAGTAACATTTGTGCGATACACTTTTTTGATACCCTAAGGGACCGTTCATAAATACTTTGGTGGGGGGACTGGGCAAAGTGTGGGGGGACACAAAAAGTTTTGAGTTGCACAAAGGGGGGGACCAAAAAGTTTTGGTTACTAAAGGAGGGGGGTCAAAAAAGTTTTAAACAAGAAAATACCAAAAGAACAAGAGCATACAAAATTTTTGCGCGCTACGCTCGCATATGTACCAATAAAGCCCCTTTTTACCCCGATTATGGCCAAAAATAGTCTAAAATACATTTTTTGCTCATAACGGATATCCCATAAAAGCCTTTTTGGAATATCAAAGACTTTACATGTATTCTACAGTCGCTACAAAAAAAGGGTATATGTATCCCACTGATAATAACGGGTCAAAATGATGCAACCATTTTTTTGTCTTTGCCACGAAATTTATATTTTGCCCCCCCTGACCAAGAAAGCTGGCTACGCCCCAACAAGTCTTAAGTATTAAAAATCTTGAGTATGTGCCCGCATGTTGCTCTCAATTTTCAGTGGCATAAAGACGGGGGCAGGTGGGGGCATGTAGTACCCTGGGCGCCACTCTTAGGGGGCGCTGAATTGGCCAAATTAGCATCGATTCTGCGCCCCTCTAAGCGATGAAAGTCAAAATTTTCGCGTGCTTCGCGCGCATTTCAGGACAAAGTCATTTGAAAGATCACTTTAAGACCGATATTCAACTTTATTATAACCAAATCATATGCTCCGCGCGCAATAAATCGGGATCAACACATATCCTTAGCCCTGTGCGCCACAAGCCCTAGCTACGCCACTGTCAATTTCCCTTTATTGTGTAACTTTTATTTATTTAATTATTGGTTATAAGAATTATTGGTTATAAAAATTAGAATGCATAAATTGAAATTAAACTTCATACAAGTCACAGCATGTGAAAAACACCTTCAATTTTCATGTTTTTAGGAAACAGGCTATTATAAATAAATGTATGAACAAACATGTAGGCCTATAATTTGCACAAATGGAGTAGCCCCCTACCCAGACTGTTTTTTAACCTCTTGTAAAGGGGGGGGGGCCAAAAAAGTGTTGTATGTCTAAAGAGGGGGGTCAAAAAAGTTTTAGGTTCTCTGGAGGGGGGTCAAAAAAGTTTGAATCCAAAAATGTCCAAGTGCCCAGCCCCCCACCAAAGTATTTATGAACGGTCCCTAAGCATTTTGTTTGAGCCTGGCTCCATCAGGACACAAGAATGTCTCCGCCCTGGGGACCGTATCAAATATCCATGTAGGCCGACAATGAGCAGTGAATGAGGAATTATTGTTTTTGTCAGTTTGTAGTGTCAAGAGGCGGATCAGAGATGGTCAATTATACCGAGGACTACATGTAAATAGAATTGCCTGAATTTTGTGTTTTTTTGGAACCCTCTGGATCCGCCCCTGGTAATCGGCCCTGATTTGGTAAAATGATCTGACTTGAAATTAAAATCGCTCTTTTGAGAAAAAGAGCTTTAAAGTTTGAACACTTGGCGTTTTTCTTTTTGAATAAAATAAATAATTAAACAGATCTAATGTCTTAGAAAATATAAAAATCTCATTATTTGGTGGCATGATTTTAGGATGTCACCAATGGAAGGAGCGCCCTCACATTACCCATGATATGGATTTATCTCAAAATGTCAAAATTTCAAGTTAGATCGTTTTACCAAATCAGGGCCGTAATACCCTGATAACAGAATGATATTCATTACCGCTTTTCTTCCGACTACCCGCAGGTATCCATTTTCATCTAACGATCCCATATCCCTGAAAATTAAATGAACAAAAATTAAAAGAACCCGACTTAACATTATAGGATACATCAGATATTATTAAAAGCTCGAAAGAAAACAAAACTTCGTATGATCTTGGGGAAGATGGTAGATGACCACCTTAAGAATGAAGAATGATTATTAATACAGGCTCCGAAGGGGGTAAAATGACCCCTTACCTATGTCAAGTTGTCAACACTGCATGCATCGACAAAACAAAAAGGTCGAATTGAACCCCACAACATGGTCAACAATATTTGTCCCCAAACTGTGGCTACAATTAACCCCATCGGGGTGAAATTGACTATATTAGGCCTATATCAAATCTATTTTTTTTAAATAACCATTTTGTGGTCAAAAATGACTATGTTTAAGAGTCATCCGATTAATGTGGATGCTAAAATGGGGACGATAAAGCTAGAAAATGACCCCTTTTGGGAGTCAAACATGACTACACTTTGGGTCATTTTAAAAGTGACAATTTTAGGGGGTCATTTTAATATGATACATACAAACAAGAAATAACCCTCAACGTGGTAATTGATTTCAACCACGAATAGCGTCAAATAAATGTGACCCCGTAAAGCCTCCAGCATACTTTCCTGCCGCTTGCCGCTGGGTCAAGCGGCAAGGCGTTTCAACCAATGACAAGCCTTTATTGTGTCCGTTTGTCTGCTATGCGCGTGCGCCACGCCGCTCAGCGGCAAGCGGCAGGGTAGTATGAAACCAGCATAAAAGCGTTGACATTTTAAGGGATCTAAAATGAGCGTTTATTGCGTTTCGACAGTATTTTTTGTGGGACATGGGAGCACCTTAGACCTATCGAATTGCATTCTGAATACGAAGCATGTCTTTCTGATATCAAATAATTTTCATTTTTTGAAAATCACAATTTAATACAAATTTTATGACAAATTATAAAAATTTGATATTTTTCAAATTTTTGATATATAACAGTCCTCGAAGTAAATTATATAAATCTAATGACATATTCTTAAAGTGTATGTAGCAGGAAGAAAAGCCGACGGTCAATTGAAAATTTTGACCTTTCATATTGAAGATATGGATTTTTTTCCCAAAAAGACCTAATTTTTTTGGTGTTTTGGGAAAAAAATCCATATCTTCCAATACGAAAGGTCAACATTTTCAATTGATCGTCGGCTTTTCATCCCACCTACATACACTTTAAGTATAAATCATCAGATTTATAAAGTTTACTTCAAGTACTGTTATATATCAAAAATATCAATTTTAATGATTTGCCATAAAATGTGTATTAAATTGCGAATTTCAAAAAATCAAAATTATTTGACATCAGAATGACATTCTTCGTATTCAGAATGCAATTCGATATGTCTGATGTGCTCTAATGTCCCACAATAAATACTGTCCAAACGTTCATACCCCAGCCCTTAATCAAATTGTTTTAAAGCCATATTAGGCTCTATCATTTGCTGAGGAGGACGCCCTCAATATTTTTGTTTTTTACACGATAATATTGTACTATATTATACACCAACATACCCTGCAAAAATCAAGACCCAAGGTAAAGTGTTGTTTTGTCAAAATCTGAGATTTTGAATAAACCGCTGGAACCGTCGTTTTATTATTACGATGGAAATATTAGTCGAACGCATACGCGATGTTCATAACACAGTTCGTACATGGCGTGCGGGACGCGTTATTTCTTTCTGCAACCATAATGGGCCGCAATGCGATAACACATAGTACATACATGTAATTAATAGGCCTATGAGGCTAGATATAACACGAGTTTATTACCATTATTATTTCCTCTTACTTAATAAAATAAAAAGAAATCGATATAATTAAAATTCTATAACGGTTTACCTGGGGTTCGAACCCACAACCTTTGTATCCATAGTCTAATGCCTACACGACTGTGCTATGATTCGTTGTGCCAGAAAGGTGTTTGTTTATGATACTTATTGATTACGGAATAAACTGCATACACACAACATACTATTACTAGTATAATAAATACGAATATAATCCTAACCCTAACCCTAACCCTAACCCCTAACCCCAACCCCTAACCCCTAACCCTAACCATAAGACCCTAACCCTAAGACCCTAACCCTGACAATAATGAACCTTGCCTCGGACTATGCGGTTAGTGATATATTGCGGCCCATTATGGTTGCAGAAAGAAATTACGCGTGCGGGACGGTGATCTACACAACAAAGGATCGTACCGTAACACGTCCGAAGGAGTGATACGTATTGGCAAAATCGGCGCTGGTAGTAAATTCCAATGTTCTTTGCTTTGCCTTATAGTTGTTCGGCTCAAAATTAGGGGATGTATCTGACAGTAAAAGCCAACATTTTATGGCAAAGAAATACTAATCTATTTTGTATGAAAATATTATAATATGGTTTTAAGAGTGTAAGAGCTCAAAAACGGACGTTAATATTATATCGTATGCTATTCATCTTATTCTTACCCTGTGTGGTACCATCCATTCGGTTTCTTGGCTGCTTTTGTCTTCTCTTCTTCTCCCCAGTAATATAGAAATAAAGACCGAACTCTAAAGCAGATTTCTCCAATCTCATTGATTGGTAGGATCTGGCCGTCATCACCAATAATCTTCACCTGTTTATGGTATGGTTATGATTATTTAGGCCTATTTTTAATGTTTTTAATATTTATTTTTTACCGAGAAACTTTTAATTTCTACTTTATAATGAACTATATTATGTTCATATGATCTCTGTACGTATACCATATCGGGTGATACTATAGTAACTGAGGTGATCGACAAAATTAACACCAGCAAAACCTATATTCGAAATTAAACTTTCGGGTTCTCCCCGTCAGTCCGAACCGAATTTTAGGGTTAGGGAATTTGTTTATGGTTGTAGGGGTTAGGGGTTAGGGGTTAGGGGTTAGGGTTAGGGTTAGGTAAGCGGACTAACGGTGGTTTGGACTGACTGGGTTTCGGACTGACGGGGTGTCAAACTTTTGCCTATATAATTAAAAACAAAATAGAACATATATAGGTCGAGACTAAGAACATGAAGAGTCAAACCTATTATAAAACGAGTTTCAATACAACTTTAGACCATCCAGAGATGGGCTGAAAGGAACGAGATTTAAATCAACGGACTTGAGTGATACAGTGGCCCACCTGCACAGTATTTTATGGGACATGGGAGCACATCAGACAAACCAAATTGCATTATGAATACGAATAATGTCCTTTTGATATCAAATAATTTACGATTTTTTGAAATTCGCGATATAATACAAACTTTTGACATTCAACAGTTTGCAAGTATTAGGGCCTAAGTTTGTATTTTATCGCGAAAAAGAAAATATCTCTCAGGTCCCACAAACAATACTGTGCAAAGGTGTGTGACCGAGGCCTTAGGGATTGAATCAAAACTCGACCGGAGGTTGACCGCCGGTTCCGTCCGGTTGCTTTTGTTCTAAAATTTGGAACCGGATGGAACCGGACGGAACCGGCAGCCAACCGCCGGTTGAGTTTTTATTTCATCCAATAAATGATTGTGAAAACAATAAACAAACATACAAGTCCTCCGACAAACAAACAAACAAACGAACGGAAGAACAAATAACGTGGATGTCTTTAATTGTTTACCTCCGAACCAGGCTCAGGAACGTATCCAGAGTTATGATCTTCGTACGATTGCATCGCTAAAAAACCCTCTGTACCACCGTACGCTAGCTACACGCACGTCAACAAAAATATAAAAACAAGTGGAAAAGTGTTAGAATTAATGATACACGATAGGGCTACAAAAAAGGTAGGTAATGGTGAATCCAACGGACGAGGACACAAAACACATCAAGGATCAAAAAATGATACAAGAGGATACCTTGAATAAGAACAACAGGAAAGAAAAAAAAGCAAGGTACACCAACTTGATGTGGGGAAACAAGTAAAATGCAGACTAGACAGTATGCAGGGGGACACAAACAGCAAATGTAGGCAAAGTTCGATAGCCAAAATTGACCAGTTCCAAGGCCCACAGAAGTAAGTGCTGAACCTGCAAAAACAACAAGGATCAATGGTAATACAAAACTGCACTAGAACAAGTGATGAAAATCACTGTGCATATAAACAGACAAACTTAACCAAACATCCAGAGTAGGCACAAAACAGGCAAAGTTCGATGGCCAAAAATTGCCAATTCCAGAGCCCACAAAAGTGTCAGGAAAATACAGTACACTGGAAGTGATGAAAATCACTGTGTACATAGCAGTCAAACATTAAACAGACAAAAAACAACCGACGTTTCGAGCAGATAAACTGCTCTTCTTCAGGGACAGACAACAAAATATAAAGCAAACAACAAAAACTACATGCTGTAGTTTAAAAACAAATTCAAGTCAAAAATGGCAAGTTCAAATTGAAATAAGTAGCAAAAAAGACAGCAAACTCAGAGCAAAATAAGTTCTGTGGGCCTTGGAACTGGTCAATACTGTCTAGTCTGCATTTTACTTGTTTCCCCACATCAAGTTGGTGTACCTTGCTTTTTTCTTTCCGATAGGGCTACACTTTATCATGTTTATTGTGTTCTTTTTGCTGTTCTTTTTGAAAAGGTGAGAATACCTTTTGGATATTTTCTGTTGATTATATGTGGACTCTTTAATACCGGTCAATTTGAAGTGGGGTCTTTGGGTATGTTTAGAACATTTTCACTCAGAAAAGTGGACCCTGTGTATTTGTCCTTATTAAAAATCAGGACCTTTTAAAATACACGAATCTGGTTAACAACAGCAAGTCAGTCGGTCATAGGGGAGAGCGGGGAGTGTTCGCCCTATACATGCTATAGGGGAGGTTCGCCCACTGTGCGATTCTCAGCACTACGGCCATCGGGGGATTTGGTGATGGCAAAATTAGGTGACATAGGTCATTATAAACTTCTCATAGTACACGACATATAGGGACGCGTTCATCGAACTGCAGCGGTTTTTTTTTTACGGCATGGCATAACTGGGCATTAACAGCAGAGACAAATAGATCATTTAGAAGCTGCTGACGAGGATGCACCCAGAAAGCGATTAACCTCCCTGCTAAAGCTGGCCCTCGATCTAATGGCTGGAATTTGGGCAGGTAGAGAATTCCATAATTGGGCTGTACATGGTAGAAATGATCTTTCATGGCTGACAAGGTTTGATCTTGGGACTTCCACTGCTAGGTCATGGGATCTCACAGTTATAAACTCCTTATTCGATTTGTATTTTGCATACCCTGAAGAAAATACAAAAATGTGCACAAGGGGCACGTTCGGCCTTTTGAGTACGGGGCGTGTTAGCCCCATATCTTCCCCCTTACACATGACTGTATTGTGGTCACTTATTTATATACTCTCCTTTTTGGGTAAAGCGTTAATATGATGCCGGACATTAACGCACGTTGAAACTCTTTCAATGCCAGAGTAACAGGTATGGTTAGATAAATCGAAACGGTGAATACGCTCGTATATGTATTTATTTAATTAATTTGAAACTGCAGCAAATAAGCGTTTTTTACCGTTTCATTTCTTGTAACTATAATTGTTTTGTGACAACAGAGTTTACATTGCAGTCGTAACTCACTGTCAGAGACAATGTATGTACTTCGATTGAATGCCGCTTCTTTCAAACACGCTAATCCAACAGGTGCGAGCGAGACGTACATGGTCTCAGCATAATGCGAAATTTCTATAGAATTACGATCCAGACGACCGTCCATCTCATCACGGTCTATGGTTACATAGGTAACGTCACAAAATTATGTCAAGATCAATACGGCTCAATGGAATTTGATCTTCTTTACCATGTTACCAAGGTAACAAACCACCTGCTCCGTAAGCATTTGAACATCTTTTATCATTTATTTGTGCGAATTAACAATAACATACCAATAAATGTTTAGCGATCTTAGTGGCTCTTTGGCATAATGAATGAGGAACGATGCTTCCAGCTGCTATACCTGTATAAATGAAAGATATCGAAATATTTATTAAGAAATACAGTTCGATGTGTCTCAACGAGGATTAGCAGGCGCGGAAGCAGAATTCCGGTACCTCAGGGCAGCATGGGGAAGGATCCCAACTAGCTCGAGATACTCTAGCTAAAATACAGGTTTACATTTACTATCTTACATTATCTTGCTGTATCTCAGCTAGAGCTCCAAACGACAAGCTTCCGGTTTTTTTTGGAGGACAATACTGTTACGTAAGATGACGCGTAAGATGATAGGTTGTTTGGGGTTTAAATATGGCTTCATTATATATGATTCGTCAATTTAAGCATCCCGCTAGATTCTAAGACGTATAAGATGCGATCTTACACGCATAAGATGCAATCTTACACGTGTAAGATGCCATCTTACACGTGTAAGGTTACACGTATAATCTTACACGTTTTTTGGTCCACTTGGCCATTCATAGAAACCCGCCTCGGAGCCCGCCCTACTCATTATTTCCTTGTACTTATTGTAATTTGCCTCCACACATTACGTAATCAACACAAAGCTTTTGTGAGGATTAGTGAGTGGATAAGAAATTGACAGTGGAGGATACGAAGGACAGGCCGATTGTTAGTTGTCAATCATGAATTGCCGCAACGTATTAATATTTTACTGCATGTCATTCCGCAAACACCAAGACAAATTATGCCGTATTTTTCCAAAGATCATCTCATATGAAGTAAGCTGAATGCGATCTGTACTTTTGTAACATTCCGATCGCTTTTGATCACCTATTATCGGCGAATTTGCTTGAAAACACGTGAGTTCATGTTGTGTAAACATAATTAGCATAGACACAAATGAAATTACGATGCAATACAATGCAATTTGAATGCGCAGCAGATATACGCTGGCGAAGTTACGTAATTAATCGGATTAATTACCATAGCAATAGGTGAAAACAATTTTGAACATATCGCGCTGCACTACAAGCAGGTTACATTCATCACCTGTGTATGTCTGCAATCATAGATTGAATACAATACTGGTCTTTTCAAAGATACTAATCTTACAGGTGCAAGTAATCAGCATGATACGGTTCAATGAAGAGGTACCCCGTGAACGTATCAGTGCAGCGCGGTATATTCAAAATTTGTTTTCACCTATTGCTATGGTAGTTAATCCGATTATTACGTAACTTCGCCAGCGTATATAGAAATAACGTTGCCCGGTTTTATGCAGAATTAGACCCTGTCTGATCCCAACGGAGAACATGTTGCAAATAATTATTACGGTATGAAACAATCATTTCCTACCTCTAATATAAGTTGTGACCTACTAGTGATTAGACCTATACTACCAGCAGCTGTTTAATAGCTCCCTCTCCTTTCACACTAGCCCTAGAACTCTGGCCATAGTATCCGTTTTTACTTCCACTAGGGCCAGAGCAAGGGGGTGACACTAAATTCACGGTTGTTCTATTAGCAACGCAAAACCTATGAAAAATTCCGCTGGTTTACTAGCTAGAAAGTGAGGCCAGTTATCGATCCGTTATGAATAATTCATGTTCGACCCCTTGGATCATGTTAATTGATATTGGCAAATAACAACGTTGTTAGTTTTGCGAACTTTGCCTGTTCAATGAGAGTATAGCGCGCCCTCAATACATCTGGGCGCAAACCAGGCGAAAACGATCCAGTTTAATGAAATGGCGGACGGATATTCCCATCAGGCACCAGTGATATGTTTGTTTCAAAGAAAGTCTACTAATTTGATATGAAATGACATTTTGCAATAGCAAAGTCAAAATTAGGACTTGAGGTCAATAACATGAAGGAAATACGTGACAGAGGCAAGGTGTGAAACACAAGTAGTATTTGAAGTTAAAATAACCTTTGATACCCGACCTGACCTTCCATAGCTTTCCATCATGGCGGCTTATTCGTCTTTATGTATTTCTATATGCTCTCAAGTAAAATAAAATACCAATATGCACTAAGCAGACAGAATGTTCCTTGGCTCCCAGCATGAATTATTGATTTTATACGGAGGTAAAGAAATACACAGTTGCCTGCAAGCCGTGCACCGTACTCCAAATACTTCGGTAAATCTGAATAATGGTCACATGTAGACATATCATGTGTTCGGGAAATCACGTGGCAACATTTTAAGATTTCAGACTTGTTTACTAGTTAAATTGTCATTTGTACTGTTGATTATTTATCTTTGTTAATTAATATATCTTTTAAATGCTGATAAATCGTGGTTGGCTGCCCATATTATATGTTAAATTCAATGTTTTATGAATATAATTCTACCACGCAGAGGGGTCACACAGCATAATTTCACACTACACGATTTAGCTAGATTTGGAGCTCTGCACTTCAAATTCACGTCAATTTCAAAGTTTATACACTTAATATATTTAATATAATACTTATTTTTTTTGTTATAACAAACTGGAACACGAAATGTACTAGCTTATTACCTATACAGAAAGGGAATTTATACACATTCACTCAGCAATTTGACATGCCTGGCGCATCAAGACATTCTCTGTCTGGATAACATGACTGTCGCCCTCAATACGTCTGGGCGCAAATTTAAATAACAATACGCTATTTACATATGAATGCGGCTTCATGCTAATGTCTAGTGCCGCTTCCAGGCCTATTCCGTGGCCAGAGGCACTTACATTGAAAAAATTGTTGGAGATGGTTGAACGCAACAGAACAAATAAATGATGAAAATTGACCTTTTCATTGTGTTCGTGGGTCACCGCAAGAGCTGTAAAATTCCATTTGAAAAAACATATTTTTCATATTTATGCACACTTTCCCTACCTATTTAAATAAACCTCAATATTGACCATCATATTGTACCCATTTGTGTTACCTTCGATCCCTGTTGATTTGCCGTGAAAACGCTTGCATTTACTTGGAGGGAATTGTTCGGTTCTTCCGTTATTTACATCATTGGCATCATTTGACCTCTTGACCTGATGCGCCGAGGGCGCTGTGACTTTTTCCATTTGCAACAATCTTCCCTACCAATAATGCTTTGCAGTCCATTACCATGAGATTTTATTTGGTACAATGTAGTTTGTGGGATACGATAGATACATAGCCCATCATACGCTTAGTATTATGGGTAGCCTGCAACCGCATCTGACCTCGCCACATCCCGGGGTCGCCATGTCCATTTTACTTGTGGGGTGGATAAATGACGGAGTAGTGGACTAGGAATAGTAAATTAACATGAAACGTAAAACACCTGTATAAAACGAGAATAACTCACGCATGACCGACCAGCCGGCCGCCCGTTGGAATAAAAAATACACGCTGGATTGTCTTGGAACTCCAAATGCTTTAGTTACAAACAGAGATTGCGCTAGTAAAAATGCATTTCAGCCCCTGCCAAAGTTCATTTTCGGACTCCCCGTAAAGTAGAATAGTCCAGATTATCGTAACCTTTGACATTGCCAATATCACACAAATGTCGTCTATTTCATGCCGTAAAGATGTATGAGCAAGTTTCTGAAGAATATTGGTAAGTTTAAAGGCCAGATATCAGGCTAACGAATATGATCTGCATATATAGAAAGATCCGATCGCTGTCCGAACGTCAAAATTTGATAAATGTCAATGGTACAATTCTAAGCACGTGAAAGTCGTGAGGTCATTTCTCAACACAATACATGTCAGAGGATAATTTACATAGGCACAAAAGACCGTGTTCAATGTAACGTTACTCAGCCAAACATGGCAGAGTAGGTCCCGGATGGTCGTACATGTTCCTATCTCCACAACGTTATACCTTTCCAACAAGGAAAGAGATACAAAAGGCGAACGTCTATTTCACACTCATATTTTTATCTCACCTTCTCCCCTTGCCCTCCCTTGACGCGTATGTAGGGCTGTTAAGACCCCCCTTTTCAGCGTCGCTGTCACCCAGAGATCCCATTTTTTTACGAACACATGTTCTGTCACCCAAAGACCCCCTATTTTTGTATTTGATCTGTCACCCAAAGACCCTTACAAGTTCAATTTTAACAGCAACTTTCATTTATCAGTTAATATCACTGATTTTGTCACTTATTTAGAAAAAACAAATACATTTGAAGCCATTTAGAACTAGAAATTCTATTTTCGAGGTTTCTGTGGCGCTGTTTCGGCGCTCACCCAAAGTTTCCATTTAAAAAAAAGGTCATGTTCTCACCCAATGACCCATATTTTTTACATTTTGCTCTCACCGAATGCCAAAAATCATGTTCTCACCCAATGACCCATATTTTTTACATTTTGCTCTCACCAAATTCCCCTTAGTGCGAAAGTGCCAGCCCTACACCTATATCCATTTCAAATTGAAGTGCCCCCCCCTTTCCCCGGGCTTACCCTCCCTCTCCCTCACCCTCTCTCTCCCTCTGTCTCTCGCTCTTTCTTTCTCTTACCACGTCTATTTACGTGCATATACATTAACTATACACATGTTAATAAGATTCAATATTCCACTGTTTGGTTCAATGATTAACAACAGTGGTGACAGCACAACTGAAATTAAGAGAAGACTGGCTATTGCAATGACAACTGTGCAGGGCATGTCAAACATATGGAAAAGCAGAGGCCTATCCATTGACCTAAAGGTACGCCTACTTCGTGCAACTGTGTTTTCCATTGCCACTTACGGATGCGAGTGTTGGGATGACCAAGAATGATAGGAAAAGTGTAGATGCTTTTGAGATGTGGTTTTACAGGAGGCTTCTACAAGTGACATGGAAAGACAGGAGAACAAATTCCTGGATACTCGACAAGATTGGTACAAGTCTAGCCATCAGAAGCAGCATAATGGAGAGAAAGCTGAAGTACTTTGGCCATATTGTCAGGAAACATGGAGGTGTAGAAAAACAGATTTTGCAAGGGGCTATGGAAGGCCGACGAGGAAGAGGACGCCCACCAACATCTTGGACTAACGTGAAGCTGGTTTCTAACCAAGGAATGCAAGGTGCGTCAGATCGAGTGAGATGGCGTACTCTTGTGAAGACCACAGCAGTGTTACACAGCGCCACCTGACACAGAGAGAGAGAGAGAGAGAGAGAAGATTCAATACTTACAAGCTTGCAAAGATGAAAAATCATAGTCAGCTAAGTTTGGCAAACTCAAAATGTCGTTCAAATGGTGAATGTACAGCGAGGACCCGGTAACCCTAAAAACATGATAAAGAAAAAACAAATATCACTGAGATTTATTTGCATTGAATGCCGTTTTTGCCATCATGTCGCTGCCCGCGCTCGGCAAATCGAATGGACTCCTCCAACAGCCTTTGGTTTTCGTGGGCCCTTGTTGAAAATCACGCTTCACGGGTTGGGCCAAAAAAAACAAGTTTGTTTCCCGTATTAGTGCGCATTGGTTTCTGGTGGCCGTTTTTCGCGCGTTGCTTGTTTTTTTTAAATACGCCTATTTATGTTCAAAATTCATTAAAAACTAGGAAAAAGGAAAGAAACAATTTGAAATTAGAAATAATTTACGATCAGCAGTGGCGTAGCTCGGATTTTTGCCGGGGGTAGAGATTATTTGAAGCTTAATTAAATCTTTGTCCGGAAGACCATGCAGGATGCTGTTACAATTGTAAGCGTGAACAAGCTTTTCGGTATCAAGGTAACGGCGTAACGGCGATTCTATGAATGGCATAAGAGGCGTTCCTGCAGATGTTGTTGACGTGTCCACTCATGGCGAGACTACTGTCCAAAATGACACTAAAACCGACATGCATGTCACCTCTCCGTTTTCCAAGAGTATCCATCGTTGACAATTTCCTCAGATGGAGTGATTGAAGAAGTTCTAATTGTAATGTCAACGATGGATACTCTTGGAAAACGGAGAGGTGACATGCAAGTCGGTTTAGCGTCATTTAACATATTTAAGCTTGTTAGCAGTCATCCAATTACCATTGATTACGTATGCCCTCAATGCATTTCTCGAGCTTAGCCAAGGCACTTGCGCGATTACTGAGATGGTTTTATAATGACATAGAGTTGTGCGTCGTTGGCAGACGGGGCCTTGAGGCACTCCGCAATCAAGGCGAGTTGGGTAAGATACTTCACTGTCGATGATTACAGACTGATAACGGTTCTTCAAATACGTTGCAAACTAAGCCATTCCAGGTTAAATAGCACTAATAGACCTGGGCGATACATTGAAATACGACGAGTAACTATTTGTTTTCATGGCATCTGAAAAGACTGCATTAAAATCGCTGAAATTGATCAAGTTATATAGCCAAAAAAGTACTTTTTAGGGTTTGATGCTTCAAAATGGTACGTTTTCTCTCATTATATGACATTTTTGTTGTAATAGTACCAAAATTCATACGCACGGCTTCGGTTTTTAGTAAATATTCGCCCTACCATACTGTAACTTTCAGCTTCGAGGGCGCACTGTCATATTAAGGTGTTTACGGTTCAGTGCGTTAAAACAAGAAAAGTCTCAGGTCAACCTATGTTGAATTTTTGATCATTTGGCATCTAAATCATATAGTTTCACCTGATATTAGTGGCATTTAACTGTGGGAGTTCTGAATATCTGAAAATTCCACCCGAAAGTAGCCATTTTCCCATTGAAACCCGTGTAATACATAATTATTGGTATTTAACCTCCAGTGGCACCATCTCACTTAGTCTTGTAAGCAGGATGTCGCGGTCAACTGTGTCAACCGCCATGGATGTATCAAATAATACAAGAACAGCCTCACCATGATCAATAGCGCGAAATAAGTCATTTTTCAACACTGTTAACTGCTAGTATGCAGATTGGTTCTTTATATTTAAATTTCGGGCTATAAAGGTGATGAAATTTGTGGGTTTATTTGTTGTTGTTTTTGGTTTTTTTAAGTTTTTGGTTTCTTTTTTGTATGTGTTGGTTTTTCTATTCTTTTTTTTTGGGGGGGTTGCCTTATAGGACCGGTTACTGGTAATATGGTCTTTGTCACTCAGTACGGCTTTTGCCCGCTATGTAAAAAACTTCTCTTTATGTTTAAGAATCACCTCACCTTTCATCCTGTATACCATTTGCCAATAGATGTACATCGTAAGTCGGACTCACAAAGATAGTAGTATTTCCTATAACCATGGGCATTGCTGCTCCAACCTGTGCAGTTAAACCACCTAGCGTCGTGATAATGGCATACCTGCGTGACTGAGTATAGAGATATGCAAATATGTGACTGGACGCGGCGAATCAGCCGTAAAGTCGGCCCCGGTCAATTTTGTTTTATTTCGTGTTTAGAAAATATATACCATAAGCTTTAAAATGGTATATCATTTGACTTCAAACGATATCCAAAAGCGGGATTATGATTTGTTGAACTCTGTTCCTTCGACAAAATTGTATTTTTTATCGGTTCTACATGTGTCTCTTTTTCTACATTTCTGGTAATAAATATCCAACAGTCATAATTGGCGGTCATTTCAAATCATCCCCAAGTCAACGAGGTTCAGAAATATCCTCTCATTGTTCATTGTTGATTATACATACCTAGACAAAATACAATGCTTTGTTATCTACCACTTGAACAGGATTTAGCCAAAGCAAACAAAGACAAGAACTATTCTATAGAAATAGGTAGAAGCTTATTATCCTCTTTAGCAGTAGTATTATTGATTGATTTAAACAGCGTTTGATAAGATACTTGTCGCAACGAATTGATACACCTATGAATACGCCCTTCACATACATTTTACACTTTAACTCAGAATACAATTTGCCGAGTTTACGGCTGATTCGCCGCGTCCACTCACATATGTGACCCCTCGGCACAACTGAGCCCTGAAGTCGCCAATCATCATTTTTGATATATTCAACCAAAATATTCTGCTTGAAATTAGGTTTAAAATGATGTATATCATGTCTATAGTACTTGACATTTAAGTAGTGAAAAATCAATAAAACAGTCAATAAATCCTTTGTTTCCTATTGTTTATTGTTAAGTTCGATGGAGCATATCTCAATAGTGGCACTGGCGACATCCGGGCTCAGTTGTGCCGAGGGGTCACATATGGTCACTTCAGTGCATAGACAGAGAGTTGGGGTATTCACCTACTTACACCCCCCCCGTGGGATGTTGTCCTCCAAGATGTTGGAATATTGGGACTCTTTATACTTTTTAGTCAATTTTTGCCAGTTAATGTTATCCCCTTGAAAGTTGCCTCGCCCACTTTTCCCCACCCCCACCCATCTGAAAAAGACTACGCCACTGGATTACTTGTCTTTCCGGAAAGAGGTTTACCCCCCTAATATTCCTCTGCTCATCTGCTGTGCTACAATATCGGTACATACGGGTACATTCAATGTCATTTAGGCCTACTGGGGAAAACTTTCCTTGACATCGGGTTATGATACAATTACCATTTTCCACATACACCTCCCAGGTTGCAAGAATAATGAATAATGAATAAGTGTTATTACATTGGAGAAATGTAGTTTTCAAGCTTGACATATTACCCCGTTTACATTGGGCGAAATTCACTAAAAGTCGTATAATCGACTTAATTCGTATCATAAGTGTAAACAGGTACAGTCGTAATTAATCGTAATTCAAAAGTCGTAATTCTAATGATGACTTGAATCATCATTCATTTGAAGTGAATTCGAATAAGTCGTCATTAATTACGACTTTTCGCTAATGTAAACGAGCAAGTTGTTGAATTCGTATTTACTTGCCGTAACCATTGGTAACAAACGAATTCGATATTCGTGAATGCGAATTTGGAATCGAATTCAGCCGATGTAGTGTAAACACACACCAAATGTTGTATTCATACTCGCATCTCTCATAGCCACACTCGCCTTTCGAAAATGCTCCTTGCGTGGAGTGAAATAAACGAGTTGGGTGTGAAGCATGTAATGGTTAACATCGTTACTAGTCGGCAGATGCCAACATGTGCTGGTATGAACTTTCATTTGATATTCTAAATACCATTCTGAACCAAGCAAAAGCACCTCAAATCCAACCCTTCTACCTCTTTTAGGCAAATATAGTCCAAAGGTCCCTCAAACGTACTATTATATAATAGATTCCAAATCATTGGAGCGATGGGTAAAGGTTACGTAAAAGGGCAATGGATCTCGACCATTGTCCCAAATAGAGGACGGCTGGTAATTAAGATTATTATCGATTTCTGATTCGCGTCTTAAGGGCTGGGGTATGAACGTTTGGACAGTATTTATTTTGGGACATTAGAGCACATCAGACATATCGAATGGCATTCTGAATACGAAGAATGTCATTCTGATATAAAATAATTTTGGTTTTTTGAAATTCGCAATTTAATACACGTTTTATGGCAAATCATTAAAAATTGATATTTTTGATATTTAACAGTACTCGAAGTAAACCTTATAAATCTGATGATTTATACTTAACGTGTATGTAGGTGGGATGAAATGCCGACGATCAATTGAAAATTTTGACCTTTCGTATTGAAGATATGGATTTTTTTTCCCAAAACACACAAAAAAAAATTAGGTCTTTTTGGGAAAAAATCTATATCTTCAATATGAAAGGTCAAAATTTTCAATTGACCGTCGGCTTTTCCTCCCTGCTACATACACTTTAAGAATATATCATTAGATTTATATAAATTACTTCGAGGACTGTTATATATCAAAAATTTGAAAAATATCAAATGTTTATAATTTGTCATAAAATTTGTATTATATTGTGATTTTCAAAAAATGAAAATTATTTGATATCAGAAAGACATGCTTCGTATTCAGAATGCAATTCGATAGGTCTGAGGTGCTCTCATGTCCCACAAAAAATACTGTCGAAACGCAATAAACGCTCATTTTAGATCCCTTAAAGAAACTTGCCTCTGATGAAAATGCCGTGGAACTCTCCATGGGCAGCATCAATGATCTGTGTGTTCGGGTCACACCTTTGGGAAATCCAGTTGAACCCTGGTGATTGAAAATAATAGTTTGCCATTTGCGTGAGAAATGATCATAACATGACATGACATGACATGACATGACATGACATGACATGACATGACATGACATGACATGACATAACATAACAACGTTAACGACGCTTAATACTAAAAATATGAACATTGCGCTTTACAAACAAATACAAAAATAACAACAGCAAAATACATCAGAAAATATATGTTTTAAATCCCTTTTTGAAAGATTAAACTGTGAGAGAAGTCCGTAGGGTAGCCGGTAACTGGTTCCAGAGGGTATAGTACCAGGTGAACCATCACCAATTTTCTATTACTCCTGGGGATGACAAGGTGAGTATATCCAGCTCAGAGCGAAGGCCTTTCCTAGGTGGAATGTAGGTAGCGATGTAGTCGGTGACAGTCCATTCAGTACTTTGAAAACGTGCAGAAGAATTTTAAACCAGATTCGTTTATCAACTGGTACGCCCGGGGGCCACTCAAATATGAGAGTGTACGCATGCGTGACCAAATTTTTGTTCGAACACTCCCTAAACAAGTTTTCCTCTGTGAGCAAAATTACCCCTTAAGTAAGTTTTAGCGCCCCCCCCCCCCCCGAAAATTAGACCTCCTAAACAAGTTTTTGTCTAATTTTAACCCCTAAACAAGTTTTTGTCTAAATTTGGCCCACTTTACAAGTTTTGATGGATTTTGACAACTTCAACAATTTTTTGTAGGCCTACTAACTTGTCATTGAACACTAACAGTCTACTTCCGGATATACCCCCTCCGGTAGGCCTATCAGTCTTTTACTACAACCATGGCCAAAATGTGTTGGGACACTTATGGAAAACGTACACTATAGTATGACCTTATTTCCGTTATTATTAACGTGATAAAGTGGAGGTTTCTTTGGTGTCAAGCCTAAACACTTTCCTAACACCCAACCCTCCCCTTCCCCACCAATCAATGTTGGGTGCCACAAGGCTCGTGTGACCAAAAAGTCGAATTCAACATTGATCGGGGAGTGGGGGCTTATTTACATTACCCTATCAAACCGTCCCAACACTTATGGCCAGCATTGTCTCTAAGGTACAAAAAATCTAATTTTAAAATGTGTGTTTTGGCCCATATCTCCTCAACCATAGCTTGGATTTTCATCAAATTTTACATGAAAACGGAGAAACTATTTATCTTTTCACTTATATAAAAATTATTGCATTTTCCTCATGTGATTTAGGGATACGGTCACGTTTTATACGCAATATCATGTATTTTACAGTGCGTTCTGAACATTATTAGCCTATGCCAACTACGTATTTTGCGTAAAATGACGTTTTATTTTGAAAGAGTAGTGATTTAATCGCCAGAAATACATGATATTTGTTGACAGGAATTGATTGAAGTCTTTTAAAAGAGTGATTTTGGGAAAAAAATACTTAAAATTAAAAAAAGCAAATTTTAGAAGAAAAAAAACAAAACTTTAATAATTTTCATCGTTTGCATCAAAAACGTATGTGGTATTTGCAACGAGTATATCGTGTAAATATAATCATAGTCGGCAGGAGTAGGCTTAAATTACATTTTATGACTGAAATTTATTAAAGCGCTTTCAAAGAAACTTATAGTAAGTATAGAAAGTAAAATATAGGTAGACATACAGAAAAAAGAAGGACGGACATTGGCAAAAATTAATAGAACGACGAATATAATATGATGAAGGATATTGTAAAATAATAACAAAAAGAAAAGAAAAAGAAATCTAAATAAATTCAGGGCTCGAACCCGTGTACTGCGCCTGTGGCAGATGCCGTATCCATTGCGCCACAGGCCCAAAACTCAACAAATAAACTATAATATAATGCTATTCAACATGCATGTATATAAATATACGCTCTACACGATATACAGTCCAAAAAATACATTTTTTACGGCATTTGTTTCGTAACTGAATATTTATATATATGCAGGTGTTGAATGACATTATATCCACATTTAGTTCAGTTTTGTCTGTGGATAAATGACTACAGGACAAAATCGGACAGTATACACGTCTTTAAAGAGCCCCTGAATTTTAATATAATATTTTTTCTTTTTCTTTTTACAAACGTGTATATCGTTTTACAATATCCTTCATCATGCATCTTGAACTAGCATTATATTACAATTTAAGCCTGTTAAAGTAATATAGCTCTGTGGTGCAATCATATTCGTCGTTCTATTAATTTTTGCCAATGTCCGTCCTCCGTTCCTTTTTTTTTCTGTATTTTGTTGCTTCATTTGTGGTAGACTGCGGTAAATTGGGAAAACAAGTGTGCATGGGTTCGATTCCTTTATTTGTTTTTTGATCACGAGATGTTGTGATAACTTTTATTTTCTTCTATAGCTGTAATGTAACATTTTAATTGGTGGAAACAATAATTTTCCATTTTAAAACCCAAGTTTTTGACAGTTAAAGTGACGAATAGTGAACTTAGACCGGGCCAAAATATCGTTTTAAGACATTTTAAGTGACCAGTCCCTAAATTTCAAATGTAGCCATCCAGAAAATTTTTGGTAAAGCCACATGATAAGATCTCTAACTGCTCCAAATTTGGTGTCAATATCATATTTACTTTTTGAGTTATAAGCAAAAAACTGAAATTAGATGATTTTTTTTCAACTTTTCAAATACAACCATGGCCAAAATGTTTTGGGACACTTATGGAAAACGTACACTATAGTATGACCTTATTTCCGTTATTATTAACGTGATAAAGTGGAGGTTTCTTTGGTGTCAAGCCTAAACACTTTCCTAACACCCCAACCCTCCCCTTCCCCACCAATCAATGTTGGGTGCCACAAGGCTCGTGTGACCAAAAAAGTCGAATTCAACATTGATCGGGGGAGTGGGGGGCTTATTTACATTACCCTATCAAACCGTCCCAACACTTATGGCCAGCATTGTAGGCTTAGGCCTACATATAAATTAATGACACGATGAATTCAGAGTGTACCACAGAGGCCTTCAGATTGGATTCTCGTAAAGTAGTTTTGTGAGAATATAAAATACCAATATACAGCGTAATTTATCCAGAGGCAACGTTAAGCAGTATTCACATCGTATTTGGTTCCGAATTCGGCACCTATCGTGGCCCGGTATCGTGTGCCCTTTTCATGCTTTCTACCGCAAATATAATTTCCTAAAGTAATCCAGAGAAGGGGAAACTCAAAAATCTACCAGCATGGGTAGTAATTAATGTGAGGAATCTATAAAAGGCTCAAGCACTGACATTCTTCTATTGATCTGAACGGTATTTTACATAGAAGTACGAAGCCATGGTCAGGCGGCGGATGACATGATCGAGCCGGCAACTCGTGAAACCGCCCGGCCGTATGGCATTTTCCATATACTCGGTTAGTTTTGTGGGGTTCATTATCGAACCCCAACGGTTTTCAAGCTTGTATTTATATTATTTATCAACATAGGCCTATTTGTTTGTGATATTTCAAGCGTTTTAAAATTTCAAAATAATCCCATTCAATTACACGGTTGACGATGAAAATTTACTGAATTTAGGGACTGCACGTCATACACCACCTGGCCATGGTTAAATCACATGTAACACGTCATGAAATATATTTGCATAACAGAGTGACACACTAGGTTTGGAGTATGCTTTTTTTTTTTTTTTTACATTTCTACGAACGGGGAATTCCAGCACTGGAATAAACTTTTTTCGGAATCGGAGTTTCAGCAGCTTTGAAAAGCGGATTAAAATGTTACCCTAAATGCGTTACAAACAATTTTAAAACTACCCCTTTTCATGAAAATCACTGTTTTTTGCCCCCTTAACGCGTCACGCGCGTAACGTGCTCAACCAAGAAAAAACACCCCTTTTCACGCGTTTTTTGGTCACGCATGCTTACATCATTATGGCTGGTACGTAACCAGTGAAGAGAGTTCAACAAAGGAGATGTTGAATGACGACGAGGTACTTGGGGTTAATGGTAGGAAGGGTCTGGATGGTGACTGTAGTGCAATTGGTTTAGTGCAATTGAGGATCTGGTTGGTGTGTACGTGGAGTGCTATTGGTCAGTGCTAGGGAGGGTCTGGGTGGTGATCAAGGTGTTCCTTGGCAGCGGGCCCAACCGAGTGACCGATTGCCTGCTTCCTCGTCTAAAAACCGGGTACTCGGGTTTGAGGGGCTGCCGATACTTCCTGACGGACCCTCCCGGGCGGACCCTTCCTACCATTAACCAATTGTACCACAGTAACCATGCAGACCTTTCACGAATAACCAATTGCACACCAATCACTAACCTGACCCAGTAAAGTAATGTGTAATTGCACACCAATCACCACCCTGACCCAGTAAAGTAATGTGTAATTGCACACCAATCACCACCCTGACCCAGTAAAGTAATGTGTAATTGCACACCAATCACCACCCTGACCCAGTAAAGTAATGTGTAATTGCACACCAATCACCACCCTGACCCAGTAAAGTAATGTGTAATTGCACACCAATCACCACCCTGACCCAGTAAAGTAATGTGTAATTGCACACCAATCACCACCCTGACCCCGTAAAGTAATGTGTATTTGGTAGACATTAATATCAAGTTATGTTGAACGAACAAATAAGCATAAATTAGTCTAGTTGTGAGTAAGCTAAAATACATTTTCATTGTGTAATTTTTTGGCAGCAGTATAAAAATGTCGGACAATGGTTGGACTGACCAGGTCTAAATTTAATAGCAGTAATTTTTGTGGCATATATTCTTTTAGCCATATGAAATTCAGTAGTTTTAATAGTCAACAAGGAAAATTTAAAACACTGTATACAAAAATACAAATGTCACAAATACCGGTTTGAAAAATTAATATTGCACAATGCACATAATTAGTAACACACAAATAGTTGATCAAATATAAGTACCACAAATTATTTTCATTTGAAAATAAACTAAGTAGTAGTCTCCGTATTCGCCGTGGAAGTAATGACGTAACATGATTAACTACCATAGCAATAGGTTAAAACAATTTTTTAATATATTGCCCTGCACTACAAGCAAGTTGCACTCATCATCTGTGGATGTCTGCAATCATAGATTCAATACAATACCGCTCTTTTCAAAGATACTAATATTATAAGTGCGAGTGATCAGCATGATATGAGTATTCTATAGAGCTATGATCCAGGTTTTTATCCCTGTTCTTTGACATCTATGGTTCAATGCAGAGGTATCGCGTGAACGTACTAGTGCAGTGAGATATATGTAAAAATGGTTTTAACCTAATTGCAGTGGTAGTTAATCCAGTTATATCATCACTTTTACGGCGAATATGCAAGATGCAGTAATACTGTTCCACGAATACCCATGTCTACCCATAGCAACGACAGAGATCGTGGTACAAACAAATGAAACCCAGTGAAACCTTTGGAAATATTGCTTATTGTATAAAAGGAGTTTTTGTACTCAGAATTAGCAAGCCTAAAATAAATCCATAAATAAAACCAAACATTATGCGACAAACGAAAAATGAATTACTAATCCCACCATCAACGCTACATCCCTTAAGGAAAAGTATGTGGTTTTTTATTCTTACCGATGTGAATATAACACTTAAAGGTTCGTCAAAATCAACTCGGCCTATAGCTTTCATCACTGTACTTCTGTCAACTTCTTTACCCATTATCATGAAATCCGTCAAAGAAATCATCCCTCTAAACATTACACACACAAAAAAGACGGACCATAATGTAGTGAAATGTAGTAGCATCAATTCATCATGATATCATTCACTGAGTCACAATTGTTTTGTTTTTTTTCGTAACAACGATGCCTAATAGTAATCTCTTACACAGTTATATGCGTAGGCCTAATATCATGAAAGACAGAGATAAAAAGATTAGTTTGCATCTGACGTCAGGGCAAAGGCGCGCCGTGATTGGTTGCCGACCTGCGCAGTACTGAATTTTCTGTCTACTAGTCAGAATGTCAGACGCGAACTAGTCTTTTTTTTTATCTCTGTCTTTCATTATAGTAATAGATTTCATCAAAATCAACTCGGTCTATAGCTTTCATCGCTGTACTTTACCCATTATCATGAAATCCGTCAAAGAAATAATCCCTCTAAACACTACACACACAAAAAAGACAGACCATAATGTAGTGAAATGGCATCAATGGGTCACGCCGTGGGCATCAAATTTAGTGCCTTTTGGGCGCACACCACTAAATAATCTTCCCATTGAAACACGTGTAAAAACACCGGTTTTCTTTGCTCATTTTGAGGCCTTTTGGGCTCGTTTTAAAATATTTTATGATGACCAGTCGATTGCAAATCGATGAAAGTTTAACATATGTTTCAATGTATGGGGTTCTTCCATCTCGTTTTCCCGCTAGGATGCCGCGAACAGCGCCCTCACTGTTTTTGACATGCTCTCAAGACTGCAAACCCGATTCTGCCATTTTTTAATTCGCGGACCTATTTTCTCAATAATGATAAAAATGCGACTTTTTTGGCGACTCAAATTTATGCATAGGTTTTACACTTTTATTTAAGCTATAATTCGCCATTCTTTCTGATTAATAAGTCTACAGACCAGCCCAAAATACCTCAAAAAGTTTCTGTTTTTTACCGGAACTCATTAGGGTTACACAAATGACGCATTGATTTAGTGGTGTGCCCCCTTCAAGGAATTCATGATGTTCATAAAATCGATTTTTTTTAAATATTTTTCTTGAAATATAAAATGTTTTGAGTAAAACACTCAAGATTTGAGTGCTCTGTGACATCCACATCAAGAGAAATGTCCTATCAAAGATACATGGTGCATTCCAAAAATGTGCACATTTTCAACATTTTGACCATTTGTGCTTATTTCCCTAGATTTGCATTAAATACCAATTCTCAACATATAGTTTTAGACCGTTTATCTGCTAAAAACCGCTTTAAAATGAAAATAAATTAGGTTTCATAATGGCAAAGGTCTATATATTAATGATTTTACAACAATCACCCCCCCCCCCCCCTATAAAATAATTAATATTTGGGAGGTTTAAAGACTTGTGCCGATTTGTAACCTTAAGACAATTTTGCTTCAAATCTGAGAAATATTAGTTTTCTCACAATTTTTGACAGTTTCTTTAACTTTGAAGGCCTCTCAGAGAATAAACTTAGCGCGACTTGCATCTAAAACGCATTAAATATATTCACTAACATAAAAACTATCTATATAAAACAAAAAACCGCAATTTAATCGAACGCCAACTTCAATTTTGGCTGAATCTCTCAAGAGCACGATTTTACGCCTAGGCCCTTCGAAGGGCGCACACCACTAAATAATCTTCCCATTGAAACACGTGTAAAAACACCGGTTTTCTTTGCTCATTTTGAGGCCTTTTGGGCTCGTTTTAAAATATTTTATGATGACCAGTCGATTGCAAATCGATGAAAGTTTAACATATGTTTCAATGTATGGGGGTTCTTCCATCTCGTTTTCCCGCTAGGATGCCGCGAACAGCGCCCTCACTGTTTTTGACATGCTCTCAAGACTGCAAACCCGATTCTGCCATTTTTTAATTCGCGGACCTATTTTCTCAATAATGATAAAAATGCGACTTTTTGGCGACTCAAATTTATGCATAGGCTTTACACTTTTATTTAAGCTATAATTCGCCACTCTTTCTGATTAATAAGTCTACAGACCAGCCCAAAATACCTCAAAAAGTTTCTGTTTTTTACCGGAACTCATTAGGGTTACACAAATGACGCATTGATTTAGTGGTGTGCCCCCTTCAAGGAATTCATGATGTTCATAAAATCGATTTTTTTTATCTTTTTCTTGAAATATAAAATGTTTTGAGTAAAACACTCAAGATTTGAGTGCTCTGTGACATCCACATCAAGAGAAATGTCCTATCAAAGATACATGGTGCAAAAAAAAATGTGCACATTTTCAACATTTTGACCATTTGTGCTTATTTCCCTAGATTTGCATTAAATACCAATTCTCAACATATAGTTTTAGACCGTTTATCTAAAAAAAACCGCTTTAAAATGAAAAGAAATTAGGTTTCATAATGGCAAAGGTCTATATATTAATGATTTTACAACAATCACCCCCCCCCCTATAAAATAATTAATATTTGGGAGGTTTAAAGACTTGTGCCGATTTGTAACCTTAAGACAATTTTGCTTCAAATCTGAGAAATATTAGTTTTCTCACAATTTTTGACAGTTTCTTTAACTTTGAAGGCCTCTCAGAGAATAAACTTAGCGCGACTTGCCTCTAAAACGCATTAAATATATTCACTAACATACAAACTATCTATATAAATCAAAAACCGCAATTTAATCGAACGCCAACTTCAATTTTGGCTGAATCTCTCAAGAGCACGATTTTACGCCTAGGCCCTTCGAAGGGCGCACACCACTAAATAATCTTCCCATTGAAACACGTGTAAAAACACCGGTTTTCTTTGCTCATTTTGAGGCCTTTTGGGCTCGTTTTAAAATATTTTATGATGACCAGGCGATTGCAAATCGATGAAAGTTTACCATATGTTTCAATGTAGGGGGGTTCTTCCATCTCGTTTTCCCGCTAGGATGCCGCGAACAGCGCCCTCACTGTTTTTGACATGCTCTCAAGACTGCAAACCCGATTCTGCCATTTTTTAATTCGCGGACCTATTTTCTCAATAATGATAAAAATGCGACTTTTTTGGCGACTCAAATTTATGCATAGGCTTTACACTTTTATTTAAGCTATAATTCGCCACTCTTTCTGATTAATAAGTCTACAGACCAGCCCAAAATACCTCAAAAAGTTTCTGTTTTTTACCGGAACTCATTAGGGTTACACAAATGGCGCATTGATTTAGTGGTGTGCCCCCTTTTATTATATATATATTTCTATATAGCAGCGGAGGACCGAAAACACAGCAAAGAATAGACAACGTATGATTAAAAAAGACTAGTTTGCGTATGACGTTCTGTCAACCAGACAAAAACAGTGGCGTAACTAGGGGAGTAGGGCAACGTGCCCGGGCGCTAGCACTATGGGGGCGCCAAATCGGTCTCACTTAAAAAATATGCCGTTGCCATTCCCACACCCCCGCGTCTAAAATATTCTCGGGTGGGGGAGAGGGGTAGGAGCGCCAATTTGTTTTTTGCCCCGGGCGCTACCAACCCTAATTACGCCACTGGACCATAAATGCCGTACTGCGCAGGTCAGCAAACAATCACGTCGCGCCTTCGCTCTTGATGTCAGACGCAAACTAGTCTCGTCAATTCGGTCTTCAATTATAGCATGCTTAGCGTTTGTAGCAACGGCAAAACGTCGTATTATATATAAACCTTTGCTTTAACACCCGCCCGAACGCCAGGGGCGGGTGTCTTTGCTGTCGGGCAAATAAGAAATCGAGGATGATAAGTAGCTATAAGTTATATTGTTGTGTACATTTTGTAAATGGTACTCTGGCTTGGGCAAATGTTGGGCTAAGAACATTTCTGTCGGGCTGGCAACTTTTATTAGTTACCTCTCCCGACTGACTAGTGGCCAAAACAAGTTACAGTAAACCCCGGTAGAAAGGCTTTTACGACGGGATTTTATAACCGTTTTTAGCGGGTTCGCCATCGAACTTTTGCTGATGAAACCAATAACACAAAATCACTCAGAATACACTTATCGGCTAAATGGTCTTTCATGTGGTTGGTCATAGAAATGATTTTGCATAGGGAATTACTCTTTCCGTTATGATCATATCCCGGGGGAGGCACTCCCTATCTGAAATGGCAGGGGTGTGCCTCGGCCATGTTAAAAGTAGGGGGCATTCAGGTCAAATATACAATTACAAAAATATGGGGTCATTCAGTACACAACCTGAATAAAAATGGGGTCATTCGGTATGAAACTGTGAAAAAAGGATGGTCATTGGGGTAACAAAAAGTAAAATGGGAGTCATTGAATACAGGATTGCCCAAAGAGTATCATTAAGTACCGTAAATAAGTGCCAAACTGCGTAAAACAACTTGGCCACCTTGGAAATGTGAAAAATCTCATTATTTCTGGAGAACACAAATACCACCTAAATTTGGGAATTAAAAGGGGGGTCATTGGGTATAGCAGGAAATAGAAAAGGGGGTCATTGAGTACATGAATTGTTTTAAAGGGGTCATTGGGTAATAGGTAGGACCATAACACAAAAAAGGGGTCATTGGGTACAAGCCGGTTTGAAAAAGGGGTCTATCCGGGGCACATGATGCATATCTGTCATGGAAGTGCCCCCCCCGGGGATCATATAGGCCCGTTTCATGTTGGGTTTCATGGGTTTTTCTAGCAGTTGTTTTATTACAAGAACAACAAAAAAATCGTTACTCACTTGCTATGATTGGTTCCTCCGTTTATAACATACTTTAAGCTTGGTGTGCTAGATATTTAGTAAACATTAACAGGCAAAATAAAGAGAAAAATAGAATATCGATTTTTATCTCATGGAAAACAGTAACCTGCTACAGGGTTCCCAAAAAGTAAGTCCCCAAGACATTTTGGTAAAATCCAAAAACCAATCGATCATTTCTCTTGTTTTAATATCTGGAACACAGACTAGTTAGTTATACTTCAAGCGGACATGTTTTTACTTTGTTATCTTCATTGAGAAATTCAGCCAGTTATGAACTTTTTGGTCAAAAAATTGTATTTTTCTGTATATATACATAGCTTTGAATGCGTTTTATGCGTCAATTTGTGATTGGCAACTTGTTTACTTTAAGTTTACAGTAATTTAATCAAAAAGAAACATTTTAATTAAAATTACTTGAGGTATTGACGAATTAGGTGTCATACTGCCGTGAAAAAACTTAACATTCATGTCAACACATTATTACTTTGGTTTGTGTACCTCATTAAGTAACTTTCTCCACCCCCCCCCCCCCCCCCCCACCCCCCCACACACACGCAAATAATCATCACAGTTTCCAACATTTCAAAGATTTCCTTTGACGCTGCTTAACCCTTTTAAAGGTTTTTTTTTTATTAATCTTACATTTGGCAATTGAGATTATCGGCAGCATTAGTCAGTAACTCCGGTATAATTTGGCTGGCTCTGTCACACATATCAGACGGTGATCTCATTAAAACGACCACTTTCATTCCGTGCTGAGAAAGAGGAAACAATGGAATTTCATGACATGATGACGATAATTA